>NC_057740.1:25256055-25280255 GCF_004010195.1 Chiloscyllium plagiosum | reverse complement strand
AGAGGTGAAAATCGATCAAAATCAAGATCAAACAGTTTGTCGGATAGTGCAGGAAAAGTCAAATGTCGTGAAGTTAAGATCACAAGTATCCAGAAATCTGATAAAAATAATGGCACCTCAAGATCCAAAGCATTGGTGCATAAAAATGGGGTTCATGTTGGTAGCAAAAGGAAAGAGGAGATCAAAGAGTCAAAATCTATGAAAGATAAGATAAAACATCCAGAAAAAACAAAAGAGAAAGCATGCTTAACAAAGCGAACACTCAGTCATACAGACTTGTTTGGTGATGACAGTAGTGATGATGAAAGTATCAGTAAACCTGTCGCTGCCATTTGTTGTGAGTTAGATTCAGACTCTGACCGAGATGTCTGTGCTAGCACCAGTTCCAGTGATAATGAAAAGGGACAAAGTTGTGTGCAACACTCCATACCTTCAGAAGATGAAATCGATTTCCCTGGTCTTGAAAAGGAGTTTGAATTTGAATCTGATCCTATGGAGGAATGCCTAAGGATTTTCAATGAGTCTAAAGAAGTAAAGAATGAAGATAAAGGCCGAGTTTCCAAACAGGTAAGATTCAAATTGTGTTCTTAATTTTGAAATATTTCACTGTACTGGAGTCGAATTGTTTGTCTTGTGTTTTTTTTAATGTGGACAACCTCTTTTCCTTGACGTTGAGCTTGATGCCAACTGTTACCTATAGCATTGATTTGTCCTCCTTTTGTACAGACTGTGCTTATACTGTGCAAACCTTGAGGATTGCAATGCATGCATGGCACCTCATTTGTATGTGGTTTGTTTTGGCCCCTGTGCAGTGCATTGCTCTAGTTACACACCTATCCAGCTTAAAGAAGGTTTTGCTCAGATGTATATATTATTACCTCTCTGAGTAGCATAATTAAGTATACTGATTATACTATATGAGGTCCAGATTTTCATTGGACTGACTTCTTTGAATCACATTTTTCAGTGCTGTGCCTGTAATATAGCTGATGTCCCAGCACTGTTGACATACCAACCTAATGTCAAGATTAGAGTAGTGCTGGAAAAGCACAGCAGGTCAGGCAGCATCTGAGGAGCAGAAAAATTGGCGTTCTGGACCAAAGCCCTTTATCAGGAACTTAATTTCGGGCTTTGGCCTGAATTATTCAGCATGGCTAATGCCTTTTTAAAAAAAAGGGCAAAAGAACCAGGAACCAAGAGGCCCAGAAAGAACAGCTCGGAAGACCCCTATACACCTGCAGGAAAGAAACATTGCCATTGCTTGAACTTCCAAGATCTGTGATGAGGAGATGGAGTTTCCAGACTCTCAAAACAAAATTAATGATAACTATCTGCAAAGTCATGGGAACATGTCACCATTTAAAAATGCTGTGCTTTGTGACAATAAGCCTAATGAAGGATTTCCTTCAAAGGCTAAAGATGCTGCTATGCTTTTCCAGCACTACTCTAGTCTTGACTCTAATCCCCAGCATCTGCAGTACCCACTTTTGCCTACACCCGCCTAATGTACCAATCAGTTTTCTATCCTTCCATGTTAAAAGTGGTAGGTCTATTTGTCACCCTTATGTCTTTTAGTTCCACACTCAGCTGAGTAGAAAGGGATGAAATTAATGTCTGTACTCTCTCGTTTAATTTCTACTTGGTTAAACAGTTGGCCTTTAAGTGTAGTGTGCCCTTGGACTCAACATTGCAAAAAAATTCCAAAGTAATAATAATTATCACAAACATTTATAAATGTGTACCTTTTCTGTCTATCAGATTTTCACATGTATTGCCATTCATTCAATTTCTTCTTAGCATTCAGAAAGTAAACTGGTTAAATCCGTCAATACATTTTTTAAAATCTGCATTTTTCTCTTGACAGTCTGTTTTGCTTTTACATAAGGCAACTTAAAAAAAACTTGTTAAATAAAAATATTAGAAAAACAATATTTCAGTTTTCTCGTACTTCTCAATTTTGTTTGCTTGTGAGTCTAATTCAGATATTTTGTTTTTCCTGAGATTTGTTCTGTATCAGAAGAATGGAGATTTGGGCTTTGCCTTTTCTGAGTCAAGGATTTTTTTTCACCAGAAGATGGTGAATCTGTGGAATGCTTTACCACAGAAAGCTATCAAAGCTAAGTATATAGAAAGCTGAGAAAGACAGATTTCTAATCATTTAAAAAAAAATCAAAAGCTATGGGGATAAGGCAGGAAAATTGAGTTGAGGTTTATCAGATCAACCATGATCACATTTATTAACTGAGTTATCTCGATGGATCATATGGTCTACTACTGCTCCTATGTTTTGTGGTCTTACAGTATGTACAGTTTGAGTCAGAATTTCTTGTCAGGATTTCTTAATTGATCTTAGCAATCATGCTTAACATAGGTAATCCAAACTAGGGTTATGATCTGCAGCCTGATCACTGGTTAAGCTTTGATTTTTACTTGAGAATAATTAGAGTCTGAGCCTGGCATATTGTCACCTTGTTTTATATAATGCAGAATGTATTATTCTGCTGCCAAGATACTGACAACTGATTTACCATATGCAATATTGCCTGGAGATTTAGGAGCAGTTGTGAGATGCATGTGCAGTGCAATGCAATCACCTAGTTCTGGTCTCTTCATTGGTTGCGAATATTTGATTTCTAAATATTTAAATGAAAAAACAAATAGAAACAGGTTCTCACAAGGATGATTCCATGCAGATTGGACTGCAGTTAGATTAACTGAGTAAAGCTTAATCTGTAAAGATCAGTGGATGGTCCACACTGATATTCTATTCCATCCTGTTATAAGGCTTCTCTTTATAAATGGCTAGCACCATGATAATTTCTGGTAAGTTGCTCTTAATTTTACCTTCAAGTCTGGTTTTCCTTTTCTCTCCCGTAAAACATTTTGAATAATAAGCTATTTATACTGGACTGTTTTTATTCCGTCACAAAATCTCACTTTTATCTATGAAAAGGACGAAGGAATTAATTAGACCTTCTTCACAATCTGCGTTTGTCAAGATTTAGAATACAATAGATTAATGTTATGTTTACAATAGCAAGATTTAAAAAAATCTAAATCTTTAAGTAGGTTTGAAAAAAGGAAATCTAATACAAAACTATTTGATAACATCTCAATGCAACCTTTTCAAGCTTAGTGTTGTCTATGCTTAGTGATTTAGTTCCCCTTTTAACGTGCCGTTTGAAAGCTCATTTGTAGTGCTTTACAGCATGTGTATTAAGATAAACTGATATGAATTTGAGCTACATCCATTTCATCAATTGCTTGCATCTAGGACAAAGTTTTAAATGAGTTTCACTATGCAAAACCAGGCAAAATACATAATTTTGTTTGTCAGTTTCACAAGCAAATTTTAGTCATTACCTAGTTTAGCTGTCCAATTTAGCTTTTGATTCTCCTTTTTTGAGCTAGTGTCTCTTTCTTAATCTACTTTCTCTGGAAGTGGGTGTAACTGGTAAGATGAACATTTGCAGGTAGTCTCTGGGTTGTGAATGGGTTCCATTCTGGAATCTGTTTGCAAATTGATTGCATGCAAGTTGGAACACAATTCAGGACAATGTGAAGCAACTGTTCTTAAGTGCAGGAAATGTTCATGTGTCAGGTGTTTAAAATTACAACCCTGAAGGGGATAACATTTTGTAAGTACAAGCAGTCATAAGACGGAGGTTCATAATTCAGGGACCCCTTTTTAATTGTTTATTACTTTCTTGAGAAAGATGTTTTGCCACCATCTTGAAACACTGCAATTCATATGCTCAAGGTGCTGCTGCAATCCTTTAGGATTTGCTGTTGCAGAATTTTAACCTAGTGACAAAATGCAGGATGGTGTACGACTTAGAGATGAATGTTGCATTTTCCCTTCTAAGTATTGCAGGTCATGGGTTTAGGAGCTGTTACCAAAGAAACTTTGATATGCTGCAGCATGTGTTGTAACCATCATACTCCAATAGTCAAGACAGTTCATGGAGTTCTGTTTAAGCAAACTGCTTTGTCCTGTATTGTACTGAACTCCTTGTGTTAGAACTTTCCATTAAACAATTGACTTGCACCTTAGAAAGAGAGGCTTTAGGTAGCTGGGAGGTGAGCTAGTCACCAACAGAATATAAAGTCTCTGACCCACTCTGGTGGCCAGATCACTGAAATGGACCAGACCCTCAATGATGTTGGTGGGAAGCTGAGATAGTAAGGTCATTGAATGTCAATGGGTAGTTCTCGTGCACTTCATGTGAGCAATCCATGTTTGTGTGGTGAAAATGTTACTTGGCGGTTACCAAGTGTAGGTTACAATATTGTCAAAGTTATCCTCATGTTTTTTATTTCACTGCCTCGACATATTTAGTGATCATTGTTACTCTGAGTCCCTCTAACTATTCACAAATTGAAGTTGGGTCTTTAAGGACTGTAACTGAGACGATGCAATAAAATTATGGAGCTAATAGCAAGTTATTTTTGTTTTTATTCCCACCCCTCCCCTAAGGAATTTTGTTGTGCTTTCCACTCTACTGTACCATAATTGGTAATTAAGCTGAAGCAAAAGGATTGGTCTCCCCCAGGGAAGAAAATAACTTTGTATAATTCATCCGCTATTATTATATCTCTGTTTGTAGTATAGAACAATGTTAAATAGTATAGTGGACATCTTTCTAGAATTAAAGCTGCAGTGTAAGCAGGAGTGATGATTAATGGCTGCCTGTAATAAGCTATCTTGAGTGTTTTCATACCTGTTGTAGTGTATGGCTTTTCTTAAAATAAAACTTTGTCATGATATATAAGTTCTGTCAGCACTCAGTTGGTGCTTTAATTTTTGACAAATATGCGTTGTAAAAATAACATTATATTTATCATGTAATGCAGTTTACCATTTTCCATTCAGAATCAGTGTGGAGAAGGACAAGGAAGATACAGAATGTGGGGAAGTAGATGATGACATCTTGGAAAATGTACTTATTACAGACCAGGAAGTGCTGGGGGACCTAAAAGGCATAAAGTTGGATAAATCCGCAGGACCTGATCAGGTGTACTGTGGAACTGTGGGAAGCAAGGGAACTGATAACTGGGCCCCTTGCTGAGACATTTAGACCATCTATAGTCACAGGTGAGGTGCCAGAAGACTGGAGGTTGGCTAACATGGTGCCACTATTTAAGAAAGTTGTTAAGGAAAAGCCATGGAACGATAGACCAGTGAGCCTGACTTTGGTGAAAGGCAAATCATTGAAGGGAGTCCTGAGGGACAGGACTTGTATGTATTTGGAAAGGCAAAAACTGATTAAGGATAGTCAGTATGGCTTTGTGCATGGGAAATCATGTCTCACTAACTTAGTCAAAGAGATATACAGCATAGAAACAACAGACTCTTCAGTCCAACTCGTCCGTGCTGACCAGATATCATCCCAACCTAATCTAGTCCCATTGGCCAGAACTTGGCCCATATCCCCCTAAACCTTTCGTATTCATATACCCATGCAGATACCTTTTTTAAATGCTGCAATTGTACCAGCGTCCACCACTTCCTCTGGTCTATTTATCCTATCCATGCCTCTCTTGATTTTATAAACCTCTATAAGGTCATCCCTCAGTCTCCAACACTCCAGGGAAAATAGCCCCAACCTATTCAACCCCTCCCGATAGCTCAAATCCTCCAACTCTGACAACATCCTTGTAAATCTTTTCTGCACCCTTTCATGTTTCACAACATCCTTTGAATAGGAAGCAGACCAGACTTGCATGAAAAATTCCAACAGTAGCTTAACCAATTTACTGCACAGGTGTAACATAATCTTCCAACTTCTGTATTCAATAATCTGACCGATAAAGGAAAGCATGCCAAACGCCTCCTTCACGATCCTATCTACCTGCGACTCTACTTTCAAAGAGCTATGAACCTGCACTCCAAGGTCTCTTTGTTCAGTAACACTCCCTAGGACCTGACCATTAAGTGTATAAGTCCTGCTAAGATTTGCTTTGCCAAAATGCAACACCTCACATTTATCTAAATTAAACTCCATCTGCCTCTCCTCAGCCCATTGGCCCATCTGGGAGAAAGTGAGGACTGCAGATGGGGATCAGAGCTGAAAAACGTGTTGCTGGAAAAGCGCAGCAGGTCCGGCAGCATCCAAGGAGCAGGAGAATCAACGTTTCGGGCATAAGCCCTTCTTCAGGAATATTTCCTGAAGAAGGGCTTATGCCCGAAACGTCGATTCTCCTGCTCCTTGGATGCTGCCTGACCTGCTGCGCTTTTCCAGCAACACATTTTTCAGCCATTGGCCCATCTGATCAAGATCCCATTGTAATCTGAGGTATCCTTCTTCGCTATCCACTGCACCTCCAATTTTGATGCCATCTACAAACTTACTGTATCTCCTATGTTCATATCAAAATCATTTCTATAAATGACAAAATAGTGGACCCAGCACTGATCCTTGTGACACTCCACTGGTCACAGCCCTCCAGTCTGAAAAACAACCCTCCACCACCACCCTCTGTCCTCTACCTTTTGAGCCAATTCTATATCCAAATGACTAGTTCTCCCTGTATTCCATGAGATCTAACCTCGCTAAACAGTCTCCCATTGGTAACCTTGTCGAATGCTTTACTGAAGTCCTTATTGATCACGTCCACCGCTCTGCCCTCATCAATCCTCTTTGTTACTTTTTCAAAAAACTCCAAGTTTGAGAAATATGATTTCCCATGCACAAAGCTATGTTGACTATCCCTAATCAGTCCTTGCCTTTCCAAATACGTGTAAATCCGGTCACCATCTATTTTCCCACATTATATATTCCACATCCTTCTCCATTCTCCATGTCCTTGTCCACAGTAAACACTGATTCAAAATATTTGTTTAGTATCTCCCCCATCTCCTGTAGCTCCACACACCGGCTGCCTTGCTGATCTTTGAGGGGCCCTATTCTCTCCCTAGTTACCCTTTTGTCCTTAATGTATTTGTAAAAACCCTTTGGATTCTCCTTAACTCTATTTGCCAAAGCTATCTCACATCCCCTTTTGCCTGAAACGTCGATTTTCCTGCTCCTCGGATGCTGCCTGACCTGCTGTGCTTTTCCAGCACCATTCTAATCTATGAATAGGAAGGATTTGGAGGGATATGGGCCAGGTGCTGACAGGTGGGACTAGCTTGGGTTGGAATATCTGTTCGGCATTGACGAGTTGGACCACTCTAATCTAGACTCTGGTTTCCAGCTCCTGATTTCTCCCTTAAGTATAATCCTACTGCCTCTGTACTCTTCACTTGATTTCTCCTGTCTATACCTGACATATGCTTCCTTTTTTTTTCTGAAACAAACCTTTAATTTCTCTAGCCATCCACCATTCCCTACACTTACCAGCCTTTCCTTTCACTCTAACAGGAATATACTGTCTCTGGACTCTTGGTTATCTAATTTTTGAAGGCTTCCCACTAATTTCCAGCCATCCCTTTTAACCTGTGAACATCTGCACCCAATCAGTTTTTGAAAGTTCTTGCCTAATACCGTCAAAATTAGCCTTCCTCCAATTTAGAACTCCAACTGTTAGATCTGGTCTATCCTTTTCCATCACTATTTTGAAACTAATAGAATTATGGTCGCTGGCCCTAAAGTGCTCCCCCACTGACATGTCCATCAACTGCCCTGCCTTGTTTCCCAAGAGTAGGTTGGGTTATGGTAGGTACATCCACGCACTGAATCAGAAAATTTTCCTGTACAATCTTAACAAATTCCTCTCCATCTAAACCCTTAACACTATGACAGTCCCATTCTATGTTTGGAAAGTTAAAATCCCCTACCATAGCCACCTTATTATTCTTACAGATAACTGAGATCTCCTTAAAAATTTGTTTCTCAATTTCCCTCTGACTATTAGGGGGTCTATAATATGATCCAAATAAGGTGATCATCCCTTTTTTATTTCTCAGTTCCACTCAAATAACTTCCCTGGATGTATTTCTGCAAATAGATTAGAGTGATGCTGGAAAAACACAGCCTGTCAGGCAGCATCCGAGGAGCAGGAAAATCGATGTTTCGGGCAAAAGCATTCATCAGGAATTCCTGCCTGACCTGCTGTGCTTTTCCAGCACCACTCTGATCTGGACATATGAATAGGAAGGATTTGGAGGGATATGGGTCAGGTGCTGACAGGTGGGACTAGCTTGGGTTGGAATATCTGTTCAGCATTGACGAGTTGGACCACTCTAATCTAGACTCTGGTTTCCAATGTCTGCAGTCCTTGTTTCTACCTGGTATTTCTGGGAATATCCTCCCTAAGTACAGCTGTAATGCTAACCCTTATCAAAAATGTCACTTCCCTTCCTTTCTTGCCTTCTTTTCTATCCTTCCTATAGCATTTGTATCCTGGAACATTAAACTGCCAGTCCTGAGCCACATTTCTGTAATTGCAATGATATCCCAGTCCCATGTTCCTAACCTTGCCCTGAGTTCATCTGCCTTCCCTGTTAGGACTCTTGCTTTCAAATAAATACAGTTTAGTTTAGCAGTCCTACCTTGTTCTCTGCTTTGTTTCTGCCTGTCCTGAGTGTTTGACTTGCTTCTTTTCTCAACTGTATCAGTCTCAGATTGATCTCTTTCTTCAGTATCTCCCTGCATCCCCCCTCCACACTAGTTTAAATCCTCCCGAGCAGTTCTAGTTGATTACTTCTTCAAAAAATGCAACAAAGAAGATTGTTGAGGGCAGAATAGTGGATATGATATATGTGGACTTCAGTAAGGCATTCAACAAGGGTCCCCATGTAGTCTGGTTAGCAAGGTTAGATCAGAATACAGGAAGAATAGCCATTTTGGTACAGAAATGGCTCAATGATAGATAGAAGGTGCTGGTGGAAGGTTGTTTTTCAGACTGGAGGCCTGTGACTAGTGGAGTGCCACAAGGATCAATGATCCACTGCTTTTTGTCATTTATATAAATGATTTGGATGTGAACATAGGTATAGTTAGTAAGTTTGCAGATGACACCAAAATTGGAGGTGTAGTGGACTGTGAATAAGATTACCTTTGGTTACTGAAGAGTACAACAGGATTTTGATCAGATGGGTCAATGGGCCAAGGAGTGGCAGATGAAATTTAGTTTAGATAAATGTGAGGTGCACCATTTTGGAATGGCAAATCATGGCAGGACTTGTACACTTAATGGTAAGGTCCTATGGAATGTGCTGAACAAAGAGACCTTGGAGTGTAGATTCATAATTCCTTGAAATTGGAGTCTCTGGTAGATAGGATAGTGAAGAAGGTGTTTGGTATGCTTTCCTTTGTTGGTCAGAGCATTGAGTCTTGAAGTTGGGAGGTTGTGTTGCAGCTGTACAGGGCATTGGTTAGGCCACTTTTGGAATATTATGTGCAGATCTGGTCTCCGTTCTATCAGAGTGATGTTGTGAAACATGAAAGGGTTCAGAAAAGATTTACAAGGATGTTGCCAGGGTTGGAGGGTTTCAACTATAGGAAGAGGCTGAATAGGCTGGGGATGTTTTATCTGGAGCATTGGAGGCTGAGGGGTGACCTTAAACAGGTTTATACAACCATGAGGGCATAGATAAGGTCTTTTCCCTGTGGTGGGTGAGTCCAGAAGTAGAGGGCATAGGTTTAGGATGAGAGAGGAAAAATTTAAAAGGGACCGAAGGGGCAACTTTTTCAATCAGAAGGTTGTGCATGTATGGAATAAGCTGCCAGAGGAAGTGGTGAGGCTGGTACCATTATGTGTTATAAGGCATCTGGATGGGTATGTGAATAGGAGCAGTTTAGGGGGATATGTGCCCAAGTGCTGGCAAATGGAATAAGCTTAGAATATAACAGTGCAGCTCAGTACAATAAATGGTATGGAGATTAGCCTGATATTAGAGTAGGAAAAAAGGCTCACACCAATCTCCAAAGCATTTATTGTATTATCTTCCACGTGCCTGTCCAAGAGTCTCTTACATGTCCCGAATGTATCCGGTCAGCATGGACGAGATGTACTGCAGGATCTGTTTCTGTGCTGTACATAACTATGCCTCTAACCCTGGCTGAGATTTATGGCTGACAGTTTTTTTTTAAATTTTGCTGTGGTTCAGCAAAATGTTGGTTCCACAAGAAAAGAGAGAAAGAAAGAAAGGTTAGTAATATATCTGGTAAAGGCAAAATAAAATGTTGCTACTTCATTTTATTGCTCCATGTTATCATTTAGCACTCACCACTTGTCTGAGGCTGAAACTTTAACTTTGCTTAAAGGAGACAAAAAGTTAAACATCTTGCACTTATCAGGACTCTGGCGCAAGCAATAGACTTGAGGTTGGGAGGGGAGCCAATTTGTACAGCATGATAAGAGCATGCTGTTTATTTGTGCTGTCATTACTATGGAGATGCAGCAGGAGCAGTTAACAGTCAGTCTTCGTTCTCAGACCAGATACACTGGTCAGGGTGTTGCCACAGCAATTCAGCAGAGCTTGGCAGTCTCCATGACACTTTTTGCTCCCAGTGACAAAGGTAAATGTATGAATTCCTTTGAACCAATTAACTGTTTTGGCAGATTTCCTTCTCTAAAGGACATCAATGAACCAAATGGATTTTTACAACCATCATTGTTGGTTTCTTGGTGACCATTACTCAATATTGTAGAAGTGTTTTTTTGAAGTGTAGAAGGGCAGTACTTTCACAACTTTTAAATTTGTACTAAGCATTTTTTCTTTCATTATCAAAGGTGTCTGTCGAAAGTACTGAAGATAAAGAATCGAGCCTAACCACACTTTTTCCAGGGCAGAAAAGAAGAATTTCACACATTTCAAAGCAAGAAAATGTAAGTGGAACCTCAAAGTGTGCCATCGTATCTCTCAATTCAGCTGACTTGATGTGACCATTCACCTTGTAGTAGATTTGCTGTTTCAACTAGCATTAAAGAATACACTGCCAAAATCTGTAATAGTGATGATATTTGCTTCTTACATATCTATGCATTACAGAATGTTTTGCTGAGAAGCATTACTTCTTTAGGAAAGTTATTAATTACATCATGCAGCAGTTATGAATGTTTCTAAATTAGTTGACTGTTAACGCAGAGTACTGCGAATGCCAGATATAAGTGGAAGGTGCTGGAGAAACTCAGCAGAGCTGGAAGCATCTACGGAGTGAGAAACAGGAAACTCATCATTACATTGTGGACTTAATGCAATTTTGAGCTGTCCTCACTAGCTTAAAGAAAATGTAGACTGCTACTGATCGACTTAAATCAGAAGGATACCTGATTCAGCTGTTGCATTGTGTAGAGTTTTCGGATCCTTCATTAGTAGTGATCAAAACCTTGCAGTTGCCTCTGATCCCTGGCTATGTTAAGGAAAATCGACCACTGATTGGAAGTTCGTGAATGAGGTTAGTAAGACAGAAAGGGTTGAATTTGTGCTGATAGCCTTCAATTGTGATATTTCAAAGTTTCCACTTCCATGGTAGCTTATCCCACTACAAGTAACCACCTTCAGGAAATTGACAAGGAAAGAATATTGAAGAGGGAAAGAAAATGTAGCAAAAATGAATTTAGCAAAATTTGTGCATGCATTAAATAACTTACTTGAGAATCAAATTTGAGCACTAAGCCTACCCATGGTTTATTGTGACAACAAAGCATTATCTAAAGTTAAATTTCTGAAATTGTCAATTTATCTGTGCCACTGCAAACAGCATGAGTCCTGTAAATAAATATATAATTCAACAAGATTAATGTATGGGACAGCCATATATTAAAACAAAACCATTAGAACATTTGGCAATTTTATCCTCTTTTAAACTTAAGGTTTAGATTTTTGAAAAAGCACAAGTTAACCTCTAACATGTTTAATGTGATACTACTCAAACATTATACGTGGAACAGTTTATTTTTGGCACCTAGTATTTCAGGTGATAACTCTCAAAGGAACATCCTTAAACTTCAACTTCAGAAGTTTCAATGAGCTTAATGTGTTTGAGGGTTGTGTTGGTTAATGTGTTGGTCTAGTTTTGGAGGCCCAAGTCAACTGGAATTGGTTTAATTTTTGTTATTGGGCTCACCCTCAGCAATTGGATGCAAATTGTATTACTCCTAGCTGGATTTAGATTTGGTGTTTGCTGCATTTATTGTCAATTGATTGTTATGCAACTCTCTATTTCCTCGGTATAGCTGGTGGCGTGTTTAGCAACTTGAGAAAGCATTAAGATTCAAGAAGGATTTTAGACATCCGCAGACTGGACCAGGTAGCAATATTTCTACTGTGGAAATTAGTGATTACTACTTTTGAATTCTGTTTCACAATTTTGGAGGAAGGTATATTAGCATATGTAATTGGGGTTACATTTAGTGCATTTTAAGAAGCTTGTGTGAAGCATAAACACTGCAATGGACATACTAGTCTGATCAGTCTGTTGCAAATACAATGTATATTACCACAGCGGATTAGAAAAGTTATTGTATTAGCACCAATGGAGTTTGACAGATTTGCATCAAGTTTTGCACTCCAACTTCAATTTTAGCTTCAACGTTTTATCCAAAATGTGATTTCAATTTTTCACTTTTAGAAGGGAAAAGAACATATTGTCATATGCAGTTGCATTATCACTAACACTTATTTTTTTCTTTAGGTAGAGCCAGCCAAGCCAATCATCCGTCCTTTTCGTAGACTTACTGCCCAAGAGGTTTGTTACCAACGGAGTTTGATGGCACAGCAGCAAGTGGCCCAACTGGCAGAAGTGGAAAAAATAGTTAATACACCTTTCAGAAGCCGAGGAGAGAAGAGACGAATTGCACATAAACCAAAAGCAGATGTTATACCATCAGCAAAACAATGTAAGCATTCCTTTCTATTTTTGTGTAGCAGCACATGCAATTATTTTGTTTCAATATTATTTGTAACTCCCTTGAGTAGTTTTGTGACCGAGCTCCCTTTACTTCTGGTCCGTGATCAGTTTGCTCTTCTGTGTCTCTGATCCTGCATTAATGACATTGATGTCCTTTTGTTGTTGACCAAATTGGTATTCTATGCTTTCTCTCCATTACTTACTGTCCAGCCAAGAATGGCAACAAATACAAATATATACTAAGGTTATGCCAAACAGTAGGTGAAAGGTTCTATTAGATTTCTTGGCTTGACAATTTTTTGAAGTCAGGCGCACATTATGTGAAGAATAGAAAACAAACTAATTGGAAAGTTTGTGGAGGGTATACCATGTTGCAGCACATCTGAAACTTGTCCTTTAATTAGATGTCACATTGATGGCACTTTCCTAATTGAAAAAGAACAAGCTAATATTTATTCACGGTTAGTTTTGAAAATGCAGTTTTTTTTCCTGTTACGTGGTTGGTATATTCAAATCATTTTTGATGCCCACAGTGACTAATTTAAGGAAATGCTTCCAATTTGTAGTAAAAATCTGGAACTTCTTTTCTTGCTTCAAAAAAATGTTCAGACTTGATGAAGTGACGATTTCAAAACTCATATTGATAGTTTTTTTTTGTTAGGGAAAGTTATAGGACCAACATAGTCTGTGACCCTCCATACATTTGTCAAACGAAAGGTAAAGTTTAAGTCGGATGAGGTAATTCAATGGCAAGAAAGTCTTGAGGGATCAAATAGTGCAATCTTTTCCTTGCTGTGGGTTGTCATTAGAGTCCTGGTATTTTGTCAAAGCAACCATTCTTTATCTATGAGCCTGGACTGTTTTACCAATGGGAACTTTTGTGCAGCAAACACATCAAATACAATGCACACTTTTGGTAATTAGTAGTACAAAATTATTGAGAACAGGAGCTTTGGTGCCTAATTTCTCCACTGTTCTGTGGTGCCAAAACCAGTTTAGGATCACCATCAGCCCCTTTTTCTTTCCTCTGGTATCAAATAATTTAAAACAAATTAAAGGACACACCTTTGACTTTCATAGGCTTCACTGATTGCTGTATCAGTGTTCCTCTTCTTTCAAACATAGTGAATATCACTAAATTATGTATATTTTTATGCTGTGAAGTATTGTGTAGTTAGGGCGGCACGGTGGCACACTGGTTAGCACTGCTGCCTCACAGCACCAGAGACCCGGGTTCAATTCCCGCCTCAGGCGACTGACTGTGTGGAGTTTGCACGTTCTCCGCGTGTCTGCGTGGGTTTCCTCCCACAGTCCAAAGATGTGCAGGTTAGGTGAATTGGCCATGCTAAATTGCCCGTAGTGTTAGGTAAGGGGTAAATGTAGGGGTATGGGTGGGTTGCGCTTCGGCGGGTCGGTGTGGACTTGTTGGGCCGAAGGGCCTGTTTCCACATTGTAATGTAATCTAATCTAAAGGTATAATTGTAAGCTTTGTTATCCTACGTAATATAATGTGGATACATAATACATTGTTGAATTGTCAAACTTTTGGTAATTTGTTCTTTTGTATTTTAGCTCCAGTAAAATTGAAGATGGAATCTTTAAATAGAACTGTAGTGTCTCAGAATTGTCCAAGAAACAGCAGCCTCAATTTAAGATGTCAAACCGCTGCTGGTATGGCATCAAAAACTGTATCTACTACATCTCAGAAAAGGATAGCTCATACTCCCACTTTGAAGGTAAACTTTCACATGCAGCCGAGATGCAAATGAGAGTTGGAGGGTCCAAAGTGGTAGTGTAAGTTTTTTTTTTTCTCTCATTGCAATTCCCAATTCAGGTTCAGTGGCAGAAATTAGTCTCTGCATCATGGTGCTGTCTTAAATGCTAACAGGGTGTTTTCCCTTCTGAGAGAGTCTAGAACCAGAGACCATAATTTGAGTAAGGGGCCACCTAGTTAAGGCTCAGATGAGGATGAATTTCTTCTCCAAACGTAATGAATCTGTGGAATGTTTTACTACAATGGTTTGATTATTAAGTATATTTAAGGTTGAGTCAGGCAGACATTATTTTAGTCAACTTGTAAATTGCTGGTTATGGGGGGAAAGGCAAGAAAGGTGAGTGAGGATTATCAGATCAGCTATAATCATATTAATGACGGAACACGCTTGAAGGGTTGAGTGGCCTACTTCTGTTATATGTTATGACTCTCAGTGATGATTAGCTTCCTGTTTTCTTTTCAAGTCCTGCTTTGGGGTCTCATTCCATTGCCAACAGTGCTGTGCCACTTTCTGCCCTGCCTCTCCTGTATGCCATGCAGTGAGCCCCATTTGCTGCAAGTTCCTTTGCTTTATGTTTTCATTCCTCATAGTGCAAAACACTGCCTATGACGGTGCAGTGGAAGTTTTTTATGTGCCATTTGATTTGAACTTTTCTGCTACTACATGGAGTGGCACCATAGAAAGTAAAAATAAAATAAATATCAATTATCTCGAGTGAAACAGGACAGTTGTCTGATCTGCTGCATTCATGTTGTTCAAATAGTCAAGGAAGAAACTGCATATACTTTGGAAAACAAAACTAAAGTAATGATTCTCAGCCAACAGTCCCTGAGAATTGGCATGCTTTGGGAAGATCAGTTTCAAAAGAAAGATGCCAAAGCAAATGCTGCCAGAAATGCTAGCATTTTTTTGTTTATATTTCAGATTTCCAAAATGTGCAATATTTTGTTTTTATTATCTATGCTATCTACCCCAGCTGTCTGCCTCTGTTTTTGAAACTGATCTCTTTAAGTTTGCCTATTCTCAATGCCTGTTAGCTGTGGGTGGTATTCTTCAATTTTGTGAACTAAAGATGATATGTCAGGAAAAGTCCTGTTTTGAATATCTCAACAGTGTGATTACAATAAATCAGAAATCTGATGTTTAGAAATAACTATTTTTCTACTTTCAAGAGAACTGATCATGGCTTGCAATTTTTATTTGCAATCAAAGTATTCACTTACATATAATGTTGCTGGCTTCCATTCCATGCAGCATACTTATTGGGCAGAAACAACACTAAACACCTCCAAAAATAATGTAAAGTGTTGATAGCAATGCTTTTAGTTTAGGCAGTCATCAGTACCCTGAATGTTGTGCAGCAGTCTTGTTGAAACATGCACACTTGTTGTTTTTGTAGGATATAGTTGTTGTTTTGTATGATATAGGGTGCATCCATCTGTGATAGGATGGTGTGCACTTTCTTCCACTAGCATGAATATTCAGTTTTTCCATTTAAATTTGTACTTTGCTGTGCTTTATTCATGATATTGTTACCATCATTTGAATAAAGAGAACAGAACTTGAAACTTGAAATCTTAAGCTTTATTAAAACATAATGAAAAGAGAGAGTAAAACAGCTAAATATTCAGACCTATTTTTCTTTGAACTGTAGCCTTGAATTGTTAGACAGCTGATGTATTGAATAATATCTGAAAGTAGGGGAAGTTATTGAGAATTTATTCTTGTAGGATTAGCTGTCACATCTTTTGAGGCATAAATGTAGTTTGCACTTGGAGAGTTAAGAGATGTGTGTAAAGTTTATAATGCAGTGTTTACACAAGGTAGCCTGTATTTGCATCATGTTGTACCTGATAAGTTCATATGTCTAAATCTGTTGTACAGATGAAGATGAACATTGGAATGGAATAAAACCAACTTTTTTTTTAACTATTCTTTACCCCTAAAAACAAGTCAAGCTTGAAGAGACCCACAATTCCAACAGAATATGGCTCCAAAGTTCCAACAAATGTGAGACAGCGATATTTGAATGTTTTCATTGATGAATGTTTGAAGTTCTGTGGATCTGAAGAAACAGCTTTTGAAAAGGTACAAGATTGCATATCTTTGTTGTTGAAATCATTACTGAGCAAATGCATGCCAATCAAAATGAAGCTTCTAATAATTAAATGAAATTGTTTAAAAGCAACACCTTTTTAAAAGAGCATATGCATTTACATAAATGTGCAAATTTTAATCTGGAACTGCTCTTTGAATTTGTGTTTAATTATAATACTGTTTAATTTCTCTTTGGTCTCGTAAAATTTAAACTGCAAGTGTTGAAAATGAGCCTTGCTCAAATGAGAAAATGAATGTAAAAGGTCCATTACAATTTGTATTTATCCAACAACTTTTAAAGTAGTAACACGGCCCAAGAGGTTTTACAATGGAGGAAGACCATTCACCCATAAAAAAGAATTGGGAAAAATGGTTTAAAAATTAGCTTAAACAGGTTTTTACCAATGTAAAGTAGGGAAAGCAGAGCATTTGGTAAAGTTTCAATGAATAAGAACAAAGTGATTAAGGGCTTTGTCACCAGTTTGATGGTGGAAAGTTACAGTCTAAAGGACAAGTAATTAAGGAAACGGGAGAAGTTGAGAAATTTAAAGATAAAGAATTTAAAATTTTTTCTCTTTGGGGCAGTATTTTTAATACTTGCAAAGTGTTCTGTGGTACGACTTATTGTTAAAGTAAAAGTGCTGCTTAATAGGAATTTGTTCTTCTGATTTTGAAAATAACTTGTTATATATTTAATGCACCCCTCGAGCTTACTGTAATTAATGTCAACTGAGTAAATGCAGATTAATCTTGCTGCAGTACGGTTATGGAATCCTTTTAGTTTTCCGAAGTGGATATATTTTTATAGTTGTGTAATTAATAAGGTATGCCTAACAGCTGTGATATTTCCATTTCAATGTTGCAGGCTTTAAATGAAGAGAAGATTGTGTATAACCGAAGTACCAGTCGAACTGTATACTTGAATGTCGCTGTAAATACATTGAAGAAGTTGAGGAGTCAAAGTGATGCCGTTTCATCACCTACAAAGAGTATGGTTCTAAATGATACTTATCAATTTGTTTATCTTAACTTGTGCTCCTGAAGAGGGGCTCATGCCCGAAACGTCGATTCTCCTGTTCCTTGGATGCTGCCTGACCTGCTGTGCTTTTCCAGCAACACATTTTCAGCTCTGATCTCCAGCATCTGCAGTCCTCACTTTCTCCTGAACTTGTGCTCTCCCATTTTGAAGACATTGCCTTCACTCTATCCAGTAAATTGCCCAAGTATCTATTTACATCAGAGTGTCTACAGTGAGAAGCTTCATCCTCTTAAACATCAGGGAAATTTTTAAGAGTACTGTTCGATAAGTTTATATAATTTATGTTTCAACGTTAAAGGTGAAGTGTGAAATGCATATGGTTTAAGAAACTGCATATAAATAGAAACAAAAACAGAAATTGTTGGAGAAACTCAGCAAGTCTGGCAGCATCTGTAGAGAGAAAGCAAAGTTAATTCTTCAGGCCCAGTGATCCTCCTCCAGAGCATGCTTTTGCACATCAGTAGAGTTGAAAATGTAACGAAATGATGTCATTCAGAGCAATTTGCCCCTTGTTGATCCAGACATTGCTTCATGTTACAGTTACAATTCGAGAAAGAAAATCTGAAAGACATTTCATAATTGTATATTAAGGTTCCTAGGTGCAGTGTGTTTTCACTTGGATGTCACTCATTACAAGATTGAGTGCTCTGAAAGTACTCTGTTTAATTCTGTTTTCATTTTTGACTGTATATTCATTCAGACACTGTAGCTGTAAGGACAAATAAGAAAGTCCAATCGCATGAAGCATTGCTTGGGGGAAAGTTAGCCACGAAGACAAGTTTCACTCTCAATAGATCTGGGAAACAACAGGATATTGAACTGACAGGTGGGTGAAGCTTTCTTAAACTATTTGGTACCTCCCAGGTTCATACTGATGTTTGAGATCTTTCATCTAAGTTGGAATCTGCAAGTGATGTGGTAATATAGTGGATTGGAACTTGCAAATTGTTGTGCTCTGGATCTCAGTAGAATGTATTGCTACGTTTTGCCATGGCTGGTACTGAAATGAGACAAGAGAAGAAATTGATAGGTAAGCTAAATCTGGCCAGTGTCGAAGTAGCGTTGGTAAAAGATTAACAGCAGGCACCTATCTCTCCCAGGGACATGCTGCGTTTTACTTCAAAATGTAAAGATTGTTAAGGACATCTAGGAGTGAAACGCAAAGGCTGTCATAAACTGCAATTGAATGTTGCTGCAAATCAATTAATCTTCAAATCTTGGATTTTGATTACGATCTTGCTAACTGATGTAATTATCATGCTTCAATTTCTCATGGATCCTGAATTTGTAAGTTGAGTCCACATTTTGGTTGTCGTAAAATAAAAATATCCAGTTATTTAATGGTTGTTTTGCAACCTGGTTGCTATGCAGTGAAAGGAAATTAAAAGATTTTGGAGTCAGGAAATGAACTGAGATAAGATCATTTCTGATATATGAGTCGTAATCATAAATTATGCTTGGTTGCAACACAATTAGGTACTTGAAAATATTTATTTAATTTCACTTCTAGTTTTTCATTTCCAAATGTTTACATCAAAATAACTATAACTTCTGTCCTGAATACTTCTGTTTTTCTTCTTTCATTTATATCCTCTTCACTGAACTGATTGATTGATTGATGTTTTATGGAATAAATGCCAGCTTGTATTCATGCTGTGTCCTGTTCAAGTGTGATCCTAACTGTGAATGTTGCTAGGATCTTTCTTCCCTCAAGGAAATCAAATTTTGGACTGATTCTATCCACGTGACTTTTACAGAATCAATTGATGGAAAATTCTCAGGGGTAAACTGAAAAACTTCTCTCTTTCAGGAAAAAAAGAGTAGAACAGTTAGCCACAATACAGGTAGAGTTATCTGTTCTAGCTACACCTTTGATAGGTGGCAACATTTTAAATCCCAAACTTTTGGGTATGCACTGAGAAGGAATGAAAGATATCGGTGGTTCTCAATGACAGCAAAGATCTGAATGAATTGCAAGTAATGCATCATGTTTCCAAATGGCACTCCTTCTTTGTTCAAAATGAAGAGGAAGCTTTTCTTTAGGCACTTTGCTGTGTCAACAGTCAAAATGTGCCATTTATTTTATGGGAAAAATGTGCAGGGGGAGAGGTCTTGCACTGACCAGACCCTTGCCAACATTGAATTAGCCAGTCAGCAGGCATGTCTTCCTCCAAAGTTTCTTAAATCTGAGCCTGAATTAAAGTTAGTGAATGAGGAATTTAGCTTGGATTATCACCTTACAAAATCCATGAGTAAGGAATTTATTCTTCGTTATACAGAATGTTGGGCAGATGCCACCCTGAAGAGCAGGTCAGAGGCTAGCAATCTTGCAGCGAGTAGCTCACCCCCGACTCCTCAAAGCTATCTGTAGGACATTTGTGTAATGGAATACTTACACTTGGCTGGATGTCTGCAGTTCTCAATAACACTAGGACAAAGCAACCCAGTTTATTAGTACCACATTCTCACATTTGCTCCTTTCACAACTTACACTCAGTAGCAGCAGTGTGTACTACCTACAAATACACTACTGCAGAAATTCACCAAGACTCATGCAACATTTTCCAAATCCACAACCATTACCATCAGCTGGCCAATGCATGGGAGCACCACCACTCTCAAGTTTCCCTTCAAGGCTCTCACCATCCTTCCTTGGACATATATCACCATTCCTTCACTGTTGCTCTGTGAGAGCATTGTGGGGTCTACCTACACCAAATTGATTGCAGTGGTTCAAGAAGGTAGCTCACCACCATCTTCTTGAAGGTAGCTAGAGATAGGCAATAAAACTGAAAATCTGTTGCTGGAAAAGCGCAGCAGGTCAGGCAGCATCCAAGGAACAGGAGAATCGACGTTTCAGGCCCAAGCCCTCCTTCAGGAATTCCTGAAGAAGGGCTTGTGCCCGAAACGTTGATTCTCCTGTTCCTTGGATGCTTCCTGACGTGCTGCGCTTTTCCAGCAACACATTTTCAGCTCTGATCTCCAGCATCTGCAGCCCTCACTTTCTCCTCATAGGTAATAAAACGCCAGCAACACCTACATCCTATGAGCGAGTTAAAAGGCACACTTCAGTATTGGCCACTTAAGGTTTGACCTTGGAGGGGACAGTGTAGATTTTTCATCATTATCCAAGATTGAATTATGATAGTAAATTGTTGTTGTTCTTGTGCCCTTGCAACCCTTGGTAGTGTTTCTAGATGATTTTCAGCACAGAAGAATATTGATTAATCAGTATGGTGAAGAGATTTTTATGGTTGTCACCAAGATTGGAGGTTTCTTCATAGTGTTATTGACTGATCTGGCCAAGTTCCAAAGAAAATGTATAAACGAAATTTGCAAATGATGAAAAATCTAAGAAAAAACAGAATCCATAAGAGCAAAAAGGCTATAGTTTGGGTTTTCCTATAATATTGATGTGTAATTGTCTATAGCTAGAAGAGGGCAATAGCATATTTCAGGTATCATTGCACCTGCTTTTGGTTCTTTAATGTACATTTGATCAACATTGATAGATGTTTGAAGCCCTTACAAGAATGGTCATCTTGGCCATTTTGTGTGATCAAATTTAAATATCAACAACAAGAATAATAAAGGGAAGTATGAAGAAGAACTCAAAATGTTATAGTAGACTGTAATGAAAAATTTACTACTACCTAAAGCAAAATATAATTGCAAACAAAAACTGAAATTATCTCCCTTCCTACTTAAGGATATTTCATCTGGTAAAGTTCCAGGACTTCCCATGTGTTCATTTTGTACCATTAAGCTGTATGTAAAACCTTAGCCAAAATTGTGAAATTCTTTAAGAGATGTCATTGTAATTTCCCAAAATAAATTGGGCTTGCTTCTCCAAAGTAAAAATTTTGTTCTGCAGCAGAATCTTGTAAAGTTTATTGGGTGGTATTAAACCAAAATGCATCGGGTCTGCACTTAGTGAAGTTTTTCAGTGGAAGGAAAAAAATACAACTTCATTGTTTTTCCATTATGCACTTTGGCATCAAGGCATTCAAATGTAAAGGTTGAGATTTGACTAATTCAGAATAAAGCTCTTACTGTATTTGCTCCATCGTGCTTGAATCAAACCCCTCACTGCATAAATACAGCATTCATATTTCAGTTTGGAATGAAACTCTAAATTTTCTTGCAAATTATAATCTGTATTGTGTCCTGCATTTCTATGCACTGAAGTTCTAGAAACTTAACGTCATTACACGTGTGGGCTGTATTCAAACTTTGATCCTAAAAGCAGCTCCTATTATGATGCAAGTTTATTTAATTACAGGTGCTATGCTGTACAAGAAGCTGAGTGAATATGTTTTGACTGAAGCGCAATTGCAAGAAAATTGCTACCCAAGGCCACATCCAGAGAAGCCTGGTGTTGCAGTGCTTTATAATCAGGATGAGAGAAAGAATAACACTGACTGTAAGTAAAATGTGTTTCAGTACAATGAATGGGTCCAATATTATTTATTTCTTGAGCTACATTTTAATTTTTCTACTTAGAAAATTAGTATTCTTCATAACTAAACCAACAGTTCTGAACTCTCAAATCAATAAAACCACTTTTGTTGATAGCCAAATTCGAACCGTAGGCTTTTGAATTCACAATGTGATCTCTTGCACGTATTGCAACTTCATTTTTTTAAACCTTTTGCTGTAGAACCTACCATAGAGTCACAGAGATGTACAGCATGGGAACAGACCCTTCGGTCCAACCCGTCCATGCTGACCAGATATCCCAACCCGATCTAGTCTTACCTGCCAGCACCTGGCCCATATCCCTCCAAACCCTTCCTATTCATATACCCATCCAAATGCCTCTTAAATGTTGCAAATATACCAGCCTCCACCACTTCCTTTGGCAGCTCATTCCATACACGTACCACCCTCTGTGTGAAAACGTTGCCCCTTAGGTCTCTATTATATCTTTCCCCTCTCACCCTAAACCTATGCCCCACCCCAGGGAAAAGACTTTCTCTATTTACCCTATCCATGCCCCTCATAATTTTGTAAACCTCTATAAGGTCACCCCTCAGCCTCCGACGCTCCAGGGAAAACAGTCCCAACCTGTTCAGTTTCTCCCTGTAGCTCAGATCCTCCAACTCTGGCAACATCCTTGTAAATCTTTTCTGAACCCTTTCAAGTTTCACAACATCTTTCTGATAAGAAGGAGACCAGAATTGCATGCAATATTCCAACAGTGGCCTAACCAATGTCCTGTACAGCTGCAACATGACCTCCCAACTCCTGTAGTCAATACCCTGACCAATAAAGGAAAGCATACCAAACACGTTCTTCACTATCCTATCTACCTACGACTCCACTTTCAAGGAGCTATGAACCCGCACTGAACACGGTCTCTTTGTTCAGCAACATTCCCTCGGACCTTACCATTAAGTGTATAAGTCCTGCTAAGATTTGATTTCCCAAATGCAGCACCTCGCATTTAGCTGAATTAAACTCCATCTGCCACTTTTCAGCCCATTGGCCCATCTGGTCCAGATCCTGTTGTAATCCGAGGTAACCCTTGTCACTGTCCACTGCATCTCCAATTTTGGTGTCATCTGCAAACTTACTAACTGTACTTCTAATGCTCGCATCCTAATCATTTATGTAAATGACAAAAAGTAGAGGGCCCAGCACTGATCCTTGTGGCACTCCACTGGTCACAGGCCTCCAGTCTGAACAACAACCCTCCACCATCACCCTCTGTCTTCTCCCTTTGAGCCATTTCTGTATCCAAATGGCTAGACCTCCCTGTATTCCATGAGATGTAACCTTGCTAATCTGTCTCCCATGGGGAACCTTGTTGAATGCCTTACTGAAGTCCATATAGATCACATCTATTGCTCTGCCCTCATCAATCTTCTTTGTTACTTCAAAAAACTCAATCAAGTTTGTGAGACATGATTCCCCACACACAAAGCCATGTTGACTATCCCGAATCAGTCCTTGCATTTCCAAATACATGTACATCCTGTCCCTCAGGATTCCCTCCAACAACTTGCCCACCACCGAGGTCAGGCTCACCGGTCTATAGTTCCCTGGTTTGTCTTTCCTGCCCTTCTTAAACAGTGGCACCACGTTTGCCAACCTCCAGTCTTCCGGCACCTCACCTGTGACTATCGATGATACAAATATCTCAGCAAAAGCTCCAGCAATCACTTCTCTAGCTTCCCACAGAGTTCTCGGGTACACCTGATCAGGTCTGGGGATTTATCCACTTTTAACTGTTTCAAGACATCCAGCACTTCCTCCTCTGTAATCTGGACATTTTGCAAGATGTCACCATCTATTTCCCTAGAGTCTATATCTTCCATAGTAAATACTGATGCAAAATATTCATTTAGTATCTTCCCCCACTTTCTGTGGCTCCACACAAAGGCTGCCTTGCTGATCTTTGAGGGGCCCTATTCTCTCCCTAGTTACCCTTTTGTCCTTAATATATTTGTAAAAACCCTTTGGATTCTCCTTAATTCTATTTGCCAA
>NC_057740.1:25218631-25255903 GCF_004010195.1 Chiloscyllium plagiosum | reverse complement strand
AATCCTTTTCCATCACTATTTTAAACTAATAGAATTATGGTCGCTGGCCCCAAAGTGCTCCCCCACTGACACCTCAGTCACCTACCCTGCCTTATTTCCCAAGAGTAGGTCAAGTTTTGCACTTCTCTCGTAGGTACATTCACATACTGAATCAGAAAATTGTTTTGTGCACACTTTTAAGAAATTCCTCTCCATCTAAACCCTTAACACCATGGCAGTCCCAGTCGATGTTTGGAAAGTTAAAATCCCCTACCATAACTACCCTATAATTCTTACAGATAGCTGAGATCTCCTTACAACTTTGTTTCTCAATTTCCCTCTGACTATTAGGAGGTCTATAATACAATCCTAATAAGGTGATCATCCCTTTCTTATTTCTCAGTTCTCAGTTCCACCCAAATAACTTCCCTGGATATATTTCTGGGAATATCCTCCCTCAGCACAGCTGTAAAGCTATCCCTTATCAAAAATGCCAGTCCCCCTCCTCTCCTGCCTCCCTTTCTATCCTTCCTGTAGCATTTAACCAATTGAAGTTGATAGTTTCTTTTTAGTTATCCAAAATAATAATTGTTTCTTGTTGAATGTCATAGACTGGTTTGTATTTTTGCTAATTTCCTGCTCCTCCGTGCCCTTTGATGATGCCAACTTAGCTTTAAAGAATCAAGCATTCCAAACTTGTCAAACTGACAGAATGTCATTGACATTAAGTAATAGTTTTTTGTTTAAAAACAATCAAGGTTAAGCTCAAGTTCTTTGCGTGTGAGTCTGGATGTAGCTTTTCTCTTTTACTAATTGCTTGAAGATTCTTAGGCTATTTGTGGAATTTACATTGGTTTCAGTTTACATTTGTCTTAATCTGCTGATATAAACAGATCTTTAAGCGCTAAAATTTATTTATCTATGAAACGTTATGCTGAGACAGCCATAGAGTGATAGAAATGTACAGCACGGAAATAGACTCTTCAGTCCAACTTGTCCATGCCGACCAGATATCTTAAACTAATCTAGTCTCATTTGCCAGCACTTGGCATATATTGCTCTAAACCTTTCCTATTCATATACCCATCCAGATGCCTTTTTAAATATTGTAATTGTACCAGCTTCCACCAATTCCTCTGGTAGCTCATTCCATAATTAATGACCCTCTGTGTGAAAAAGGTGCCCCTTAGGTCCTTTTTAAATCTTTCCCCTATGACCCAAAACCTTTTACAAAATTCCAAGTCCAGAAAGTCTAACTGAGCAAACCCAACAATTGAGTGTTTAAGTGCAACTGAGTTGTGTGGGCTTTGAGTTAGATGGACAGGACTACTGGTTAATGAGCCCATTGTTTGGACATACCTAGTCTAGGCAGCGAGACCTGAAGTTTCTATTAGGGGACACCGTCTGGAAAGTCTACTGGGCAATGCACCAGTTTTGCCAAGGTGAAACTGTATGCACATTTGCTGTACAAAGTCATTTGCATAAACCCAAGCACAATCTTCCATTAATTTGCAATGTAAATGTTTTTTAATCAGCCTGTTTGAATATGTACGACACACACACCTCCATGGCAGGTGGAACTTGAACCCAAATCTTCTGTACAGAAGTAGGGATATAACCACTACTGCACAAGATGTTGTCTTAACAGCCTACTGCACCTGATGTTTCTAGGTGGCCTTCCATCCAAACACTAATCAGCCCAGAGTCTTCTGTGCTTCAGAAATTGAGATTTCAGATTAGTACAACTGTTGCGTGCATTGACACAATGGATTAATCCGTTTCCTTAAACTACTTGCTATCTCCAGTGGTACATTACTCCTTGTGTTCCTAGGTAGTCTCCCTCTAAGTGCTAACACAGCTGAGTCTGCTTAGCTTTTGAGCTCAGACAAGATCAGGTGTTTGCAGATTAGAATGGCTATAGAACAGAGTATATTCAGACAAACTTGATTACTGATTGGACCAAAGAGAAAAAGGCCTCAAGGTTACTTAAACTAGCTTGATCGTATTTCTCAGTTTTTAAAAAATAGCTGCAGCTGAAGAATTAGAGCAGTGGTTTCAAGGTCATGTGTACAAATGGATGAGAAATTGACTGAATTGAAAATTATTTAATTTGAATTTAAGGTAATTCTCACTCCTATTTTCAAATCCCTCCTTGGCCTCACCTCCCCATCTCTGTAATTGCCTGTAGCTCAGCAGTCCTCTGAGAAATTTGTACTCATCTAATTCCTGTCCCTTGAGCATTTCGAAGTATAATTGCTTCATTATTGACTGTGCCTTCAGCTGCATAGGCCCTAAGTTCTGGAATTCATTCTGTATACTCCTTGGATTCTCTATCCCACTTAAGCATGGTCTAAGAATAAAGTTTTAAATCTGAATCAAGATTTGAAGGCAGAGTTAGCTGAAATTGAGCTGGGAAACTGAACTAAAAGATATGACAGTAGTGATGGAATGGCAGACTTGAGGAGATACTAAATAACTCTTGTTTTATCTTGATGAGAAAGAAAGACTCTTTGAAAAGGATGTATTATCCATAACTGAATAAGAATGTTGAGGATAGTATCAAATTGAAGGAAAGTTTCTACAAGTTAGCAAAGATTAGTGACGGGTGAGAAGATTGTTTTGATTTTCAGATCCAGCAACGACTGACTAAATAATTATTAGAAAATTCAAAGTGAGTTTGAAAAATCCAGCTAGTATAATGAAACAGATGGGAAGAGTTTGTGCAAGTATTTGAATGGCAGAAGATTAACTAAACCTAGTTGTTGGTCTTGTAGAGGATGATTCTGGGGAATTGATGATGAAAAACAAGAAAACAGTTGTAACATTGAACAATTATTTGGTGACTTTGCTATAAAAGACTTCACAAAGACCCTTAAAGGTCAAGAGGTGAACATGGCATGAGGAACATTATAGCAATCACCATCCCCAAGGAAAGGATGCTGGGAAAGCTATTTGACCTTAAAGGCTGTCACATCCCAGGATCAGGTGGCCTGCAAGTTGGAGTCATAAAAGAAGCGACTGCAGGAATAGTAGATGCATTGGTAGGTGCAAACTTCCTTAGACTCTGGAAGGGTTCCAGTAAATTGAAAAATGGTCAATGTAAGGCCTTTATTCGTGAAAGCAGGAAACTATAAATCAACAAGCCAACATTTGTCATAGGGAGATTGCTAGGATCCATCATATGATCAGGCAGTGTCAATGTGGTTTCCAGAAAGGAAATTGTGTTTAAATCTGTTATTTTGAGAACAAAACTAGCAAGGTAGATTAAAGGAATCTATAGATGTGATATACCGATTTTCCAAAAAACACTAGGTAAGCAGCCATACCAAAAGAGTTGCTACACAAGAAAAAGCAAAAGATGTCATGATTAACATGGATAAAGGATTAAAGGTTAGCTAGCAGAAAGTAGGGATATAAATGGATCTTTTCCAAGTTGTAAAGCTGAAGCTAGTGGAATGGCGTTGGCACCTCAATTATTTAGATGTCAATGACTTTGAAAGGGCTGAATGTACAGTAGCTAAATTTGTCAACGCCACTAAACTGAGTAAGAAAGTAAGTTGTCAAGAAAGACAGTTTGCAAAAGTATATAGACAGAGTAAATGAGTCGACAGAAATCTGCAGATGGAGTATAATGTGGGAAAATGTGAAATTGCCCTTGAACTTGGTGGTATGTTGGGATTTAGGTAGTTGGTACTTGACTTACAAAGTTAGTATGCAGGTGCAGCAAGTGGTTAGGAAGACACTGGCAATGTTGGTATTCATTGCAAGGAGAATGAAATAGTAAAATAGGGAAACTTATTGCAGTTGAGTGGGGGTCTTAGTAAGACTACATTTGGAACTCTTTACATTTTTTGTCCCCTTAATTGAAAAAGATTTCATAGTGTTGGAAGCATTTCAGAGACTGTTCACTTGATTCCTTTCTCAAGTGAAGGCCTTACCTTTTGAAAATTTGTTGAACAACATGGGTCTATATTCATTGGAATATAGAAGAATCAGAGGTAATCTTATTGAAACATATAAGTTAATTAGTTACCTGAATGTTTCATCTTGTGAGGGAGACCAAAATTATGGGACACAGTTTAAGATTAAAATTAAGATGAGGTTGAGGATTTCGTTTTGAATGGCTAGTATATGGAACTTTTTCCACCAAGGAGCAGTGGAGTCTGTCTCATGTAATTCATTCAAGGCTGAGCTAAACAGACTTTACAAAGGCGAGGGCATGTAGGGTTTTTTGGGGGCAGATGAGAAAGTGAAGCTGAGACCACATCCAGATCAGCCGTGATCTTATTGAATGATGGAGGAAGCTTGATGGGCTTAATCATCTACTCCTGCCCCTATGTTCCTCCTTTCTTCGCCAAGCTTTTCAACATCTGGTCTAATGTGACTTAGTGTCATATTTTTATTTATAATGCTCTCGTGAAGTTCATTTGGATTTTTCATTACTTTAAAATAGCATATCCATGCAAACTGTTATTAACTTTCACCCTGTTCTGAAAATTCATCAATGTACTCCTCTGAGTTGTGGGATAGTGATCAGGAGATGAAATTCCCCTGATGGTTTTGTCCACGGTAGGAAAATTTGTCACCGTTTTCCTGCTAGTGCAGCTGAGAATGGCTTAATCCGTTATCTGAACTAGCTAAGCTGTTTAAACGAATACTTGGGCATGATTCATGATCTCAGATTCAGTAAACCTTTTGGGCTTAACGTTACAGTGTGCAATTGTCAGTTTGAAGCATCTGAATGATGTCTACCACTTGTCTAAACAAGCATTCGCTCAGGAATAACTTAAAACTAGGCTTGCCATTTAATGCAATGGTGTATTTATATAATTAATTCCTGGTTGTGTATTAAGTCAATCTTTATTTTTACATAACACATTGGTTTCTTATATTGATTTAATAATGTATGGCAGTTTGGAAAGCATAGAAACAGAGTGAGTGTCACTCATGGAAATTTTCTGCAGTGCAGATACTGGTGTGGTGCTGCAGTGCCACCAATAGTGGGACAATGTGATTACAACCTGCACATTTCCACAGCTGTTTTTGTGAACATGGGATTTTTAGAAGAGAAAAATAGCAAGTGTGGTAGTAAGGTTCTGTAAATAGCAATTGCATGCAGCTTTTTAATAAATACCAAAAAGTGCTTTGAATTCTTTTTATACATAATTCTTTTGGACTAGAAGTATAATCCAAACCTTGATATTGAATGTTGTTTCTTTCTTGGAAATGAGTCTTATTCAGTTATTTGAGCAATATAAATTCCAGGCTCCTTTGTTATTTTTGAATTACTTAAGGTACATCATACTTGTAGAATGCCATTTATAACCAGCAGGTATCAATTTCATCTATATTCCTTTAAAAAATAACAGCCCCTTTTGTCATAGTTTTGCTGGTTGAGTAAGTTATTGACAGTACTATGAAACATTTGAAAAATTTGTTTATTACTGCTTCATACTTAATGCACCCAAGGAACAGGGTGTAATGTTTTTAACCACAACACAGCTTTTTGGTCATGCAAATGCTGTGTTCAATTAAATTAGTTACATTAGTTGGATGGCTGCATTTTATAGCTAATTACTAAATTAATGTCAGCTGTTTGGAAGGAAATCACACAATTGGGCATCGTAGAGACACACAGCACAGAAACAGACTTTTTGGTCCAACTCATCCATGCCAATCAGGTCTCCCAAACTAAACTCATCCTATTTGTCTGCTTCTGGCGCATATCCCTCTAAACCTTTCATATTCATGTACTTGTCCAAATGTCTCTTAAATGTTGTAGCTGTACCTGCGCCTACCATTTCCTCTGATAGTTCATGCCATGTATGTATCACCCTCTGTATGGAAAAGGTTGCTGCAAGGTTCCTTTTAAATCTTTCCTTTCTCACCTTAAAACTATGCCCTTTAGTTTTGAATTCCCCTACTCTAGGCAAAAGACCTTTTGTAACAACTTACCTCATCATTCTATAAAACTCTATAAGGTCATCCCTCCACTTCCTATGCTCCAGGGGAAAAATGTCCCACCCTATCCAGCCTCCTTATAACTCAAACCTTCCAATTCCAGTAATGTCCCTGTAAATCTTTTCTGCACTCTTGCCAACTTCATGATGTCCTTCCAAGAGCATGTGTATCAAGGATTGCATCTCGAAGCAGTATATTGCAAAACTACCCAGGGAACAGGCTAGCTTAGATATAGCAGTGTGAATAAGTGATCTCATAGCTGAGGATGCTCTCGGGGATAGTGATCCCAACATTTTAAATATTGTTTGAGGGTCTCAAACCAGAGTCCTTAACTTAAATAAGTGCAATCACAGCAGTATGAAAGACTTTTCTGAATTGGGCTAGGAAAATAAACTAAGGGGAGGGTCAGTAGCTGAGCATGACAAACATTTAAACAGATATTTCATGATACTCAGCAAAGATTTAGTCCAGTCAAAGCGAAGGACTGTATGAGAAGAATGAACCACCCATGGTTGACAGAGTCAGTAGATATGAAGCTGGAAAAGCACAGCAGGTCAGATAGCATCTGAGGAGTAGGAAAGTGAATGTTTCGGGCCAAAAGCTTCATTGTTTAAGGAGAGTATCCAATCAAAAACTAAGGAATGCAAAGTGGAATGAGCTGCCAGAGGATGTGGTGGATGCTGGTACAATTGCAACATTTAAGAGGCATTTGGATGGGTATATGAATAGGAAGGGTTTGAAGGGATATGGGCCGGGTGCTGGCAGGTGGGACTAGATTGGGTTGGGATATCTGGTCAGCCTGGACGGGTTGGTCCGAAGGGTCTGTTTCCATGCTGTACATCTCTATGACTCTATGATGAAAACTAGTGGTAAGCCAAAGGTTTGGGTTTTTTTAGAAAACATGCAACTGATAATTAAACAGCTAATAATGAGGGAGTAAATTGGTGACAAATGTAGAAATTCTTGCTTTTTGCTTTTACAAGTGTATAGAAAGGAAGAATAGCTAAAGTAAGTGAGCAACCTTTAAAGAATGCAATTTGGTAATTAGTTAATGGGGTGGGGGGGAGGAAATGGCAGATATTTTAAACCAATGAAACCAGGTATTGATAAGGCCAAGCCTGGAATATTGTGTACAATTTTGGTCCCCATATTTAAAAAGAATATATTGGTAGTTCACAAGTGACTTCCTAAACTGATTCCTGGAATGAAGCATGTGATGTTGAATCTCTGAATGGCTTATTCATTAGCGTTTATAAAAATGAGTGGTAAATCAATGAAATGTACAAGATTCTGAAGGGACATGACAGAATAAATGTTTCTAAATTGGATAACCAGAAGTCTAGGTGACGTGGTATTGACTTGTAACTTCCCTAATTGAATTGTACAAAGTGTTGACAAATCAGTTAGTGATTGTTTTGAAAGAAAACCAGTGAAGAATCGTGAAAGGTTGTAAAATCTCTTTGTTCTTATCCTTCACCCTGGATGTGGCAGAGGTGATCACTCACTTTCCTGGAAAAGAATGATATGTAGAAACATTTTGTCTCTTCAAGTGGCCATTGTCTGTCTATTCTTTTTATTTCCTAATGAGATGTGGGAACTGCTAACTTGCTAGCGTTTATTGCCCATTCCTAGTTGCCCTTGAGAAGGTGATGTGAGATGCCTTCTTGAACTGCTGCAATCTGTGCTGTAGATAATCCATAACATTGTTAGGAAATTCTAGAATATTGACACAGTGACAGTGAAGGAACAGCGATGGTGAGTGAGTGGAGGTGAACTTGCAAGGTAGTGTTTCCATGTATCCGTTGCCCTTGCCCTTCTAGATGGGAGTGGTTGTGGGTTTGGAAGGTGCTGTCTAAGGATCTTTGGTGAATTCTGCAGAGTATCGTGTAATTAGTACACACTGCTGATACTGAGTGTTGTCTGTGGAGGAAATGGCTGCTTGTGAGTGTGATGCCAATCAAGCGCTGCTTTATCCTAGATAGAGTCATAGAGATGTACAGCATGGAAACAGACCCTTCGGTCTAACCCGTCCATGCCGACCAGATATCCCAACCCAATCTAGTCCCACCTGCCAGCACCCGGCCCATATCCCTCCAAACCCTTCCTATTCATATACCCATCCAAATGCCTCTTAAATGTTGCAATTGTACCAGCCTGCACCACATCCTCTGGCAGCTCATTCCATACACGTACCACCCTCTGTGTAAACAAAAGTTGCCCCTTAGGTCTCTTTTATATCTTTCCCCTCTCACTCTAAACCTATGCCCTCTAGTTCTGGACTCCCCGACCCCAGGGAAAAGACTTTGCCTATTTATCCAATTCATGCCCATATGAAACTTTTTGTGTATGTTGGTGTGGTCATCCAGGCAAGTGGGGAGTATTCCGTCACACTGTTGATTTGTGCCTTGTAAATGGTAGACAGGCTTTGGGGAGTCAAGAGATAAGCTGCTCACTGCAGAATGTGGATAACTTAACCATAAGGATATTCAGGTATCACAGTGTTCCCTTATTGACGAAATGTGCTGCTAACTCTCATTTCATAAATGTTCACGAAGTATCATTCATTATGTGCAGTTCAAAGATGCTGCTAGAGGTGAACTTGAAGCTTGTTCAGATTGGATCCTGTGTACAAAAAAAATGGGATGCTGTGCCCTGGATCATAACAGACCCACTAATCGTCCTATCTATAATCCAGAGACACATTGATGATTTTGTTTCGGATATGGGTGGACAGCCTACATCTTGCCTCTCATACCCATACTTGACAAATAATAATTGGGTTGTGGAATAATAAGCAATTACTGATGATGATCTGCATCTTCAACTGGTGTGAGAAGAAAATGTGTGCCCATACTGTGCTCAGGAGAATGTTAACAATGGTTTTTCATCATGAGAACTGCTATTTTGGAAGACGTATGTTGTCTAGCTATATTCAATAATTCTGCTGAGATACTTGCTAACTGATTTCTATATGTATCAAACATAAGATGCTCCAAAAAAGGGGAGAAGCTTTATTCCAGTAATCTATTGGTAGGGATGTGTGACTTGAGTAACCTAGATTGCTCAAAACCTTAGAATAGGCAAGGGTTTCATTCTCTTTGTACTCCTTCAGTGTAGTAAACAACTCTTTTATGACTTTTGAGTAGGAAATTCCAATTTAGTAGACCTGTTTTTTTCCCCTCTGAATTAAAACTTGTGCAATTTGAATGAAATAACATGGTACAAGGCTAACAATACACTTTTGACTTATTATGCAACTGGAGCCTGTGTGAGAAACTTATTACTTGATAAGCAAAGAGTTCCAGACTCTCTCAAACTGATTAAATATGTTAAAATTTAAAATTAAATGTAGTAATATGTTGAAGTAAAAATACAAAGTGACACTTGTGGTTTAGATTCAAATGTTGACCAAACAGCTTAAACATATCCCTGAGCATATTTCCAACACATTGCAATAAACTATAAAATATTATAGTAAGAACACCAACATTTGCATAAAATATGGAATGCTTATGAGAATGAATTGATATTCCTACCTTGTCAAATGGAGTCGACTTCTATATCCTGTTTCTCAAAGTCTCTGGATAGATTTTTTTTTTCTAAAAAGACAGCAAAGAAATTAATTCTTTAAAATAAATTAAAAGTTAATAAATATTGATGCCTTACCTTGGCCCCTCTCACCTAAGTAGTGTTGTGGCAGTTTTTGTTCTAATAAGCCCTAAAATGGAACTCTTGCAATCTGCTAATCTTCAGGTCAGAGTGTTAACTTGTACTTCATTGATTTCTTTGACATTTTGACATTGGGCTTCCACTTTCTTACTGGCAGATAATGATAGGTGTTACTCAATTCTGGCTCATTCCAAAATCAAATGCATGATTAATAAATAGAGCTCCTTTGTCATTGGTTGAATTAAATTAGAAAATTTGGTGTTCCTTCATAGTATTGGTGTTATTAATGAAATGAGAGGGGGAAAAGTATGACACCTAATAATGGTGCATCCTACATATGGTTTGAGAGTCTAGCTTAAGCATAAGCAAGTTGGACTAGAGGGCATCAGTTTAAGGTTATAGGGAACCTGAGAGGCAACTTTTTTACACCGAGGATGATACACATATGGAATGAATTACCAATGGAAGTAGTTCAGATGTTGATTCAAAAAGCTTTGGACAACAAAAGGCTTCAATTTCAACACTTTATTTCAGTTCAGCCGGCAAGAGATCTTGAATCAACACCACAGAGTAGTATCCAAGCTATTTCTTGATGGACCCTCAACAGATCTCTGTCTATAGCTTAAAAGCAGTATATGTTTTCGCCCTCGTGTGTGACTAGTACAAATTTCCCAAGCCCCACATGATTTAATGTTACTACATTTAGTACTGTTCATGTGAGTCAAAAGTAGATAAGCAAAGTGGATTATTAATGTTCTATTAATAAGAAAGAAAGTCTGGTTCAGAGACAGGGGAGAAAATTAGACAAGAACAATAAATAAGGTTAGATAATGATGCCTGCATCTTTTAATTTGTGATTTCCCACAGCCACTGCCACCATGTCTTGAAGCACCCAGTTCCAACTTTTAAGGCGAATCATTATTACAAACAGATACTTTTAACCGTTGATTCCCCAATACTATATCAGAGGTGGGTACATTAATAACATTTAAAAGGCATTTGGACAAATACGTCAATAGGAGAAATTTAGAAGGATATGGGCCAAGTGCAGGGAAATGGGGTTAAAGTGGATGGACATTTTGGTAGGCATGGGTCAGCTTGGGCCAAAGGGCCTGTCTCCGTCCTTTAGGACTCTGATGGTAAGTTATGCCGTCTTCCACAATTTGACTTTGCTGAATTAGCCGGAGTAGTGATTGAGGCACTGCAATAGCCTTAATACCCTTGGATTATGAGGAACACGTTTTCCAGTTTCTGTTTCTGTTCACTGGCCTTTATTGGAAGGTGCAAGTATTTGGATGTAGGGTGATTGGGTTAGCTAGTATGATACCTCAATTAATTGAAAATCCAGCTGATTTGCATTTATTCCCTTGCAGAATGCTAGAATTTTTCAGAAAGTCAGAGAACCTGATCTAATAAATATTTAAAGGGTGTATGATGGCAATTATGGGAATTCCATGTAGCTGACTTTATTTATCGTCACTTGATTGTGAAGCAATGTGCAGATATTTCAAGTTTGTTTTTTATATTTAGCTTTAATAAGGATTTGCTGTCGCTGCGGAGCTGAATACAGTGTTTCCGTTAGTGGGGATTGTATCCGCAAAGAAGAGTGCAACTACCACTGGGGGCGGCTACGCCGACAAAAAAGTGAGTTTGGTATAGTAATTCAAGAATGATAATTATAAAGAATTTTTTGTTTTAACATTGTTAGATTTTATGTTGCATCAGTGAATATATGGGCAGATATTTGTTTTGCTGTGACTAGTTTAACAATCTTTCTTATGAGCATATTGCAGTCAACATGTTAAAACTAATTACACTGGCGGGCTGACTAAGTAGGATTAAGACCACAAATAGGTCAGCCATATTCTTATTGAATGGCAAGGCAGGCTTAAAAGATTGAATGACCAACTCCTGCTCCTATGTCCTATGTTCCTAATCACTTAGAATATAAGCACAACAGAATATAAGTAACAACTGAACTTGTGTTATGTGCCATATTTCATCTCACCCTATCAGTATCATGCTCAGGCTGTTGTAGTAAAGAGATTATGTTCCTACCTCTGGACCAAAGGACTTGGGTTCAAGTCCCATGTCTTTCAGAAATGTAAATGTTGATTTTTTAAAAAATCTATCAGCTACCTTTTGTGCTAGAAAATTTCACTATCTGGCCATTTTGAATGGAAACAGTTTCACTTGAGTTCACTATTGGATTTATTAGTGACTACAAATGAAAATAATTTCTTTGCATCTGCCATATTGACCAATTTCTTCTTCAAACTGATTGTTTACACTGAAATGGATTCTGCTTCAAATGATCGGTAATACTCGATGCCCTAACATTCTTATTGGTTAATGCTCAAAATTTCAATTTTAAGGTTCTAAGCTTGTTTATTTACAATTCCTTGAAGATTGAGAAAAGACTCCTGTGTTATTCAGTAATTGTTAGTTGGAACAGTTTTTAACCATGAAGCCCTCCATTATTGCCATATTTCTTCTTAAACCATATAAAAACAATAGTTGAATGTATCTGCTATAGAAGAGAGAACTCAAATGTTTTTGGATTAATGATGGGAATGAGGTAATTACCTGTGTTGTGAAATAAAAGCCTTCATCCTCCTTTACCCATTCACTGCATTCCACTCTACCACAGGATCCCCAATTACCTGTTCCCAATGCTGTGCCAGTGCGCATTTTAGCAAACTCTCTCCCTGAGCTCTCCTTTTTGCTGATAGAACATTCTTAGTGCCACATTTCTAGCCAAATTACCAGTTCTGACTTGAGCTTCAGGATTGTGAAATTACTTTAATAAAATAACTTAATGCTGTTTCCTGGGCTTGGGAGTACAGGAGTTCTCTCGCATGGCAATTCCTCTTCTGTGTGCACTCCCACCTTATACCAACTTCCAGTCACAGCGCACCAAATTCCAGAAAACATGTCTATCTTTTTTGTACTCCTAATGGACTATTCCCATATCCTAGAAATTCCTTTCCAGTATTTCCACATCAGCATGTGTCCTTTCATAACATTGACCTTTACCCAGCTCCAATCTGGAAAAAATAACTTTCTGCTCTCCTGTGCATACTGGAATTTTAGGATAGTTGACAAGTAAGCTATTCAGTTTTGTACAAATCTAAATGAATTATAATACCATTAGGTTACAATTTCTAAAATGTGCCTCTAATCATAACCTGAAATTATTGCTAACGTTCTTAATATACTTGGTAATATTACAATATTGCATTACTACTCTAATGCCACTGGAATTGGGATCTGGGTTGATAAGATTTAATTTTCTTGAATGGAGAAAGGGCTGTGACTTTGTAATAACCTGCTTCCAGGACCACCTCAACAACATAGGCCAAAGAATCAATAGCAGGAATAGTTATTTGAATAAATTTTAAGGTTTATCATGGGCTGCACCAATGGTACAGTTCTCTGCCATTCAGATGATATATTTACATGTTTAATTAATTGAACTGGTCCCACACACATCTATCAATTAGAAGAGGGTAATGATAGGCATGGTGAAAACAACAAACACCAAATGGCTGCCAGTTCTCTTTACATTTGGTCCCCTAACACTGTATTACAGCAAAGACCTTGCCTGCCAAAATCCAGGAGCTAATCTTCGAGGAGAAAGTGAGGTCTGCAGACGCTGGAGATCAAAGCTGAAACTTTATTGCTGGAACAGCACAGCAGGTCAGGCAGCATCCAGGGAACAGGAGATTCGACGTTTCGGGCACATGCCCTTCTTCAGGTGGTGAAGAAGGGCATGTGCCCGAAACGTCGAATCTCCTGTTCCCTGGATGCTGCCTGACCTGCTGTGCTGTTCCAGCAATAAAGTTTCAGCCAAAATCCAGGAGCTGCCATTTTCAAAAGAAATGCCTTGCCATTGGCTCTTCACTAAATCATTCATGTTTGTGGCAATTGCTGCACCATTATGGTGAACTGAATGAGAATAAATTCAAAAATTTCTTCTTATCACTTAATGTAATAAGAAGCTATTTATCTTTGATTTACAAATGCACTTAGAATTCTAGAACTTGTTCCATTAATGATTAGATGAGAACGTTTTCTAATTTTGCTGTTTATGTTACAGTACCTGGTGGATGGGAAACACAATATAGTTGCTGTGCAGGAGCAGTAGGATCTGCAGGATGTCAGACAGCAAAGGTACGAAGAGCTGATTAAGGGCAACAGATCGTGTGTTCATTTACTATTGGGATTAATGAACATTATTGAGATATCTAGTAATGTGATATAAATTAATTGCAGATCAGAATGTTCATTCCACTCATCCTCTGATGCAAGCCTTGAGTTGAGAGTAGTTTTCATATCTTGGATATAGGTTTGCTCGCTGAGCTGGGAAGTTCATTTTCGGACATTTCGTCACCATACTGGGTTACCTATTCAGTGAGTCTCCAGACGAAGTATTGTTGATGTTTCCTGCTTTCTGTTTATATGTTGGGGGGTGGTGATGTCATTTCCCATGATGTCATTTCCGGTTCTTTTCACCACCATTTACCACCCCCTGAGAAAAAGAACCGGAAGTGACATCACCACTCCCCAACATATAAATAGAAAGTAGGAAACATCAGCAATGCTTCATTCGGAGACTCACTGAAGATGTTACCCAGTACGGTGATGAAACATCTGAAAATGAAACTTGCAGCTCAACAAGCAAACCTACATACAGAACCTCAACCTGAGCTGCAAATCTTCTCAAAACTCAATAGCTTTCATATCTATTCATCATCTCTGCTGCTATTTTGTAAAATGTATTTAATTGTTCAGAGAAAGAGCTGCCATGACATTGTAAGGACAAATGTTGTGCCTAAGAAGCATAGAGGTTATCAAGCTGCAGTTAATATTTTCCCTTTGGCACACTGCAATTTTGCAACCTTTATATTTTGGGGCTACAGCATTTATTCTTATCTGTTCTTTACCCCCCTCTCATTGAATAGCATATTACCAAACTGGGTACTTACAACAATGTTGCTTTAGGACCAATTTGGTTGCAGTATTTTTTACGTAGTGTTTTAAACCATGGTCCCAACAATCCATACTTTCTGATCAGGCAGTAGTAAAGATATGTAATAATAATTGAGTGGAGAATACATAAACTGATGTACTCAGTACAAGTATTATCTCTGACTGTAAAATCCTGAAATCTGTGCATAGTAGACTTCTGATTTTTTGGGATTTGTTTTGGAAAGCGGTTATGTTATTTATTAAAACTTCTGTCACACCCTAACCTTTGGATAGCATTTTAATAGTTTAGTGTCCAGTGCTGTAATGATGTATTCTTTTTCACTTGCCAATATTAAAAAAAATTCTCAACATTTTTGCTGTTTGGCAATATTTTATTAGAACAGAATTAACACGAACATCGTACTTACAAAGAGGCGTTAACTCTGTTTCTCTCTCCACAGATAATGCCAGAGCTGATGAGTTTCTCCAGGGCTTTCTGTTTTTGTTTCTGATGTCCAATATCTGTCGTATTTTGCATGTCATTAGAACGTATCTTCTTTCAGATGCCATGTTTGAATGAGATAATGTAGTGATTGAATTTTAAAAAAGGCAGGCATGCATTTATAAATTTGATTAGATTCCCTCAAGTATGGAAACAGGCCCTTCGGCCCAACAAGTCCACACCAACCCTCCAAGGAGTAACCCACCATTACCCTATATTTAACATTGCTAATCCACCTATTCAGCACATCTTTGGATTGTGGGAGGAAACTGAAGCAGCTGGAGAAAACTCATGCAGACATGGGGTGAATATCAGTCACCTGAGGTGGGAATCGAATGCAGGTCCCTGGCGCTGTGAGGCAACTGTGCTAACCACTGAGCACTGTGCACAAACACTTCACATACAATTCAGAAGTACTTGATTGTAATCATCATGACAATGTAGTGACAGTGTAACTTGCCTACTGCTTAGCATCTGAATTTACTATCTGTCACAGAAATTAATCCAGAAAGTACTACAGAATGCATTTCCATTACTGGATTCTGATTTAGCTGATATCAGAACAGTATTAATGATTGAGACCCATCAGGCAGGCCTTTCACTCATGATGGTCAATTTACGTAGTTTTATTTATTTTCGTTAAGTGGACGTCTCTGTCACTACTAGCATGTATTGCCCTTGATTGGAGTGGTATGCTAGGCCATTTCAGAGGTCAAATAAGAGTTAAACACGTTTGTTGTGGGTTTGGTGTCACATGTAGGCCAGACCAGGTAAGGATGGCCGATTTCCTTTCCTAAAGGGCATTAACAAGCCAGATGGGTTTTCACAACAATTCAGTGGTTACATGGCTGCCATCAGACCAGCTTTTAATTCCAGGTATATTCATTGATTTCAAATTTCTCCATCTTCCATTATGAGATTCCTAGAACATTAATATGGATTACCAGCCTCGCAGCATTACCCCCTGCCCTTCTTGCCACCCCATGCGTGCACAAACCCCCAACTCCCACTCCCAACTTACATATGCACATTATTATAGGAGCTCATGACTATCACTTCAACCCCATTGTGATTTTAAACTAAAGATAATTTATTTGTATTACTTCAGTTAATGCCATTAGCTCTGAAGACAGTTGCCAGAGGGCACTTAATTGAGGTATAAGTAAAGATTTGCTTGAAATACTGCATAATTATCCACCAAAGCCATTTTGATCCTTTAGTGCAACTATTTATTAAACATTCATATTATAATTGAATATATTCTTCCTGCAGCAACATGTACAGGATGGCCGGAAAGAAAAATTAGGTGGTTTCATGAAGACTTTTGATAAAGAAATGCCACTGGATGAAAACCCAGGTGTCTTTGCATTGGATTGTGAGATGGTAAGGAATGTCAATACACTGTTTTGTTCTTCATTTATGTGCATATATATATTATAAAGAAATAAACATACGGGTTTGTGCTGGTTATCTTCCATACAGCTGAATTCCTAAAATCTGATGTGGTTGAAACTTTCTATAGGGAGGGAGAATAAGGCCTGGCCTATGATGCATGCCAACATTCATTGGCTAAGGCATGGGAGAAAGTCCGTTTTTCTTGCATGACTAATGAAACCCTGAGTATGAAGAGCCACACAGGAAATTATTCTTAGTGTACTGCTGTGCAGCATTATTCAGTACCCAATAAAAATTTATAGTGACTGCGTAGTATTCAGCATCCTGGATTTTTGGTTGAGAGCCATGTGATTGAACAAGATAAATGCACTGCCATGTTGAGCTGATTGTAAGGGTAGAAAATATTTTTTTTGAGCATGAGTGATCAATCAACAATAGCATTTGTGACAATATTGTGGCTTTAAGAGGGGTAATTTGTCCTTTTCTTTTTATGAAGAAAGGTTGAGATAGAGGTGCCATCTGATCTGCTTGAAGCCAATAGAGTAAACAGCTTGTGAAGCCTTGGGGCTTTTTTGAAAAACAATGTTGAAACGATATTAATAGCCTGAATCGGTGGGGTCAAGCTCCCACAGAACCAGGACTTGTAGCTTTCAGCAGTTGCTAGAGTCTTGAAGCTGGATGTGGAAGCTCTTATTCCCCTCTCTGTTACAGCCTGCGTTCTCTTTCTGCTGCTAGAATGTCTCACATGCAACTCCAGCAGTAAGGAGAGAACCCCAGCTCGATATGAAAAACAGCTTCCACGTCCAACTTCAAAACCCCAGCAACTGCAGAAAACTAAAATGAAAAGTCTTTGTCCTTTGGGAACTTGACCTCACCCATTCTGGCTGCTTCTATAGTTCCAACATTTTTAAAGAATAAAACTGCCCCAATGCTTCACAAGCTGTTGGCTTTGAACAGACTGCACAGTAGCTCCGTCTCAATCATTTCTAATGTTTTAAAAAAAAATGCATCTATTAAAGCCATAGTATCGCCGCAGAGTAGCACAATTTACAATACAAGGAACATGGGATTAGTAGCTGAAAATGTGTTGCTGGAAAAGCGCAGCAGGTCAGGCAGCATCCAAGGAACAGGAGAATCGACGTTTCGGGCATAAGCCCTTCTTCAGCATCTGCAGCCCTCACTTTCTCCACATGGGATTAGTAACCTGTGTCATGATTGCTAACTTCTAATATATTCATCTGTTGGTTTGGGTGGTAATTTGTACGATTAGTCAAACTGATTGATAGAACAGGACTCCAGTGGAGATGTTTATTCATGCTATCAGCAATATAGTGTAGATGTGCTGAATTATATTGCTTGAGTGCCTTGTTCAGTGTTAATTGAAAGCATTACAATCTATTTAATATTCTAAAAGGTTGCCTATCCTGCATTTGTTGCTATACTGTCACTGTCAGAAGTATAATTTTGTTTTGTATAATTTAACATAGGATGTAGTTATATGTCAATTTAACAGTAATGTGACATTTTGCATTGTTGCAGTTTCCCTTCACTCTTTAATTAATAGTCAATAACTTTATTCCAGTGCTACACCAAACAAGGTTTGGAGTTGACAAGATTGACTGTTATCAACCCAGATCTAAAGGTGGTGTATGATACATTTGTCAAACCAGACAACAAGGTCATTGATTATAACACCAGGTATGTTTAATGATTAAAATATGGGACTGTTACTATCTTGGTGACTTAGTTTGTCGTTAGGAAGTCTTTTTCTTTAGTACTGCCATTTGTAGTTAATTATGGACTTTGATAAGGTGAGTCACTGCCAAGAAGCAGTTGCATTTCAGGCTCCAGCACTGATCTCTGTGGTGCACCATTCATTTCACTTGCCACACTGAAAAAACCGATTTACACCTATTTGCTGCTTTTTTAGCCTGACAATTTTCTATTCATCTAGGAGAAAGGGAGGACTGCATATACTGGAGATCAGAGTCAAAAAGTGTGGAACTGGAAAAGCGCAGCCAGTCAGGCAGTATCTGAGGAACAGGAGAGTCAATGTTTCGAGCATGAGCTCTTCATCTGGAATTATTTTAATATTCCAAAGTATGAAGAGCTCATGCTCAAAACGCGACACTCCTGCTCCTCAGATGCTGCCTGACTGGCTGCGCTTTACCACCTCCACACTTTTCGACAATTTTCTATTCATGTCGAAATGCTGCCTGTACACCTGGGCTTTTATTTTCTGTAGTAACCCTGCATGTGGCACTTTATCAAATGCCTTCAAATCATTCAGATAGTGTAGGAAAAATATAAATATTCATTTTTTTTAAATAACCCTCCATGCATGATGTTCCTGGGTCAGGTAATAAGAAAAACAAAAGTTTTTTTACAGTGATAAATGTTTGGAAGGAAAATTACATTGGGTAATAATTGTTAATTCTTGAAGGAAAATGGAAGGTATGAAATATGAAGGTGCCATTCAGTTGGCCAAATTTTAATTGAGCATTTGTTTGAACTGATTTACTGTCAGAGTTCAAAGTATGCACTAAATACACATTATTTCTTCAAGTGTAAAAATTTTAGTATCCACTCTGTTTAGGGATTTGAGGAAAATTTTCTTTCAGTTTACAAATTGGAAACACTGAAATTGGTGTCTTCTGCCCTGACTCAATCTGTTTGTTAGCCACCACTTTATTTGTACTCCCTATCCAGTATCTTAGCCTGTACTTGACTACTCATGATGTGCTATTTGACCCTGACTCAACCTTGTTTTCTTCCAAAACTCTGCTGGCTGTACCTTCACTATCTCAAATTCTGTTGACCCATTGCCTTTGTGCATATGTTCCATGAAGTTCTGGATCCAGAAATGCCTTTACTTTAGGACTTTCATCATGGTCATGTTAAATCCAACAGTAGTTTTGCCTTCACCCAACATTGTTACTGTCTCCAGCCTGACAACCTTTTGTGTTCCTCCAACTCTGTTCTGATCGATAATGTGAAGGTTGGGTGTAACCCATCAAAGAGGTAACATATTGTAACTACATTAATGAGTTTAAGTCAATGATTTGGTCACAGCATATAGCAGTCTGATCTGAAGGAGGTTTCTGTATCTTGACCTGGCATTTCTTTAACATTGGTACTGTGTTTTAGTGAGACAGCACACTCTCCTTTTTTCTTTTTCTTTTCCTTTTCTTTCATGTAGATTTTCTGGTGTAACAGAGGAAGATATGGAGAGTACAACAATCACTATTCGTGATGTACAGGCAGTATTACTGAACATGTTCAGTGCTGCAACCATATTAATTGGGCACAGCTTGGAAAGTGATTTATTTGCACTAAAGGTATGCATTTTTGTTTGAAAAAGTGACATTCTGTGTGCATGTGACCACAATAACTATTTACTCTTTTCTGTCTGAACCTGTTCTACAGGTTTCCCACCCTATTGTATGTCCAAGTAGTCAAGCTTGAAGTGGCTTCCATTGCATATCTCATCTCTCTAGTTGTAGATGACGTATCATCTACAATGGGTTCTCTTCTGACTTCTGTACTGAATTCCCCCAAGAGTCTAATGTTTCACCTTCATATTTCTGATATGCTGCTGCTGAGATGGCTGGTACCTGTAGTGTAGGGCTTAAAATATCTTCAAACCAGGCCATTAAGGGTTAATTGTTTAGGAATAATTGGACATGCCAGTAAGCAATTGAAGTGTGAAGTCAAATGTACAGCGAAACAGACCCTTCGGTGCAACTCGTCCATGCCGACTAGATATCCCAACCTAACCTAGTCCCACTTTCCAGCACCTGGCCCATATCCTTCCAAACCCTTCCTATTTATATACCCATCCAGATGCCTCTTAAATGTTGCAATTGTACCAGCCTCCACCCACTTCTTCCTCTGGCAGCTCATTCCATACATGTACCACCCTCTGCATCAAAACATTACCCTTTAGGTCTCTTTTATATTTTTCCACTCTCAACCTAAATCTATGCCCTCTAGTTCTGGACTCCCCCAGCCTAGCGAAAAGACTTTGACTATTTATCCTATCCATGCCCCTCATGATTTTATAAACCTCTATAAAGTCACCCCTCAGCCTCCGACACCCCAGGAAAAACAGCCCCAGCCTATTCAATCTTTCCCTATAGCTAAAATCCGTCAACTCTGGTAACATCCTTGTAAATCTTTTCTGAACCCTTTCAAGTTTCATAACATCCTTCCAATAGGAAGGATCCCAGAACTGCATGCAATATTCCAAAAGTGGCCTAACCAATGTCCTGTACAGCTACAACATGACCTCCCAACTCCTACACTCAATAAATACTCTGACCAATAATGGAAAACATACCAAACGCCACCTTCACTATTCTATCTACCTGCAACTCTACTTTCAAAAAGCTATGAACCTGCACTCCAAGGTCTCTTTGTTCAGCAACACTCCCTTGGACCTTACCATTAAGTGTATAAGTCCTGCTAAGATTTGATTTCCCAAAATGCATCACCTTGCATTTATTTAAATCAAACTCCATCTGCCACTTCTCAGCCCATTTGATCAAGATCCCATTGTAATCTGAGGTAACCTTCTTAGCTGTCCACTGCACCTCCAATTTCGGTGTCATCTGCAAACTTACTAACTATACCTCTTATGCTCGCATCCAAATCATTTATATAAATGATGAAAAGTAGTGGACCCAAGGACTGATCCTTGTGGCACTCCACTGGTCACAGGCCTCCAGTCTGAAAAGCAACCCTCTACCACCGCCGTCTGGCTTCTCCCTTTGAGCCAGTTCTGTCTCCAAATGGCTAGTTCTCCCTGTATTCTATGAGATCTAACCTTGCTAACCAGTCTCCCATTGGGAACCTTGTCGAATGCCTAAATGAAGTCCATATAGATCACATATACTGCTCTGCCCTCCTCAATCCTCTTTCTTATTTCTTCAAAAAAACTCACTCAATCAAGTTTGTGAGACATGATTTCCCACGCACGAAGCCATGTTGACTATCCATAATCAGTCCTTGCCTTTCCAAATACATGTACACCATGTTGACTATCCATAATCAGTCCTTGCCTTTCCAAAATCAGTCCTTGCCTGTCCCTCAGGATTCCCTCCAACAACTTGCCCATCACCACCGTCACACTCACTGGTCTATAGCTCCCTGGACTGTCCTTACCACCTTTCTTAAACAGTGGTATGTGGAAATGTGCGTGAAAAACGGGCCTAATGCGAAAACAGCCCATTTGGACTGGGAGTGAAACTGCCTGATCTTGAAGATTGGTGGGAACCATCTGCTCGTGCAGTCCATATGAGGCCACCTGAACTTGTTTTCCATCTATGTTTGAAGGAAAAGTACTGAATTTATTACAAAATGGGGATTCAGCATGTAACCTAAGATTCAGAGCAGAATTAATATCCGGGATGTCTCCCCAGTCAGCGAACTTCACACCATTGGGCTGGGTTCACACGATATATGCTGTGGCATCTGCAATAGGGCCCCAAGTGCCACCATTGCCCAAGTCCCTGACAGATAAAAAGACCATGGGAGATTCACGTGTTTAACCTAATCTCAGTTGTTTAATCTAATTTTAATATATATGTCTAAGTAGTAAAATCTAATAAATTAATTCATATATGTATTAAGTATTTTAACCCAACAGATTGAAGTGGATGTGCTGCCTTGTAATTATTTTGATCAGACCTTAAAGGAGTTGTTGATTTTTTTTCAGCTTAACAATGCATCATCCAAAAACACGTCAGATTCCTGTTGTATTCTCACACCACCCAACTGTATGTCATGTCACCATCTCCCCTTTCTAATCCTTTCACAATGTAATAGGGAAAATTGAACCCATTGTCTTTTATTCCTCCCAAGAACTCCTTCAACTGGCTACAGTCTTCAGCCCCTGCTCAAACAGTCCACAACCTTGGAGTTCTGTTTGACAAAGATGAGCTTCTGGCCACCTCTAAAATTGCCAGTCTTCATCTGTGTTACAACTTATCAGCTGGTGAAAACCTTTATTTGTCCCCTCAAGTCTTAATTATTCTAATCGTCTTCTGGCTTTCTTCTCATCTTCCAGCTTTTGTAAACTTGAGATCATCCCAAATTTTACCTGTATCCTCATACCAAATTGTATTCATCCATCAGCCCTGAGCTCAATGACTTGCTTTGCCAGGCAGGGAGCCAATGTATAAATTGTAAAAATCTTATCCTACTTTGGCCTCCTCCTCCTTTCTCTGTGTAACCTCCTTGAATAACAGTGGGCTCTGCTTTCCCCAAATATTCTTGTATGTCTTCAATTTTAATTGCCGCATCCTTCAGCTGCCTGAGTGCACAGCTCTGGAGTTCACTTGTACCCACAGTCTCTTTTTTTAAAAAAAAGATGCTTCTTAAAATTGGCTTCTTTGATTAAGGTTTTGGTTACTTACATGTCCAAATAGATTTGGTGTCAAAATTTGTTTGCTAATACTCCTGTGAAACATATTTTAGGCTATTTTTATTACATTAAACATACTTCTAAACACAAGGTGTTTATTTGATGCTAATACATTTAGGTATAATTTGCTGAAAGATTTCAAACTAGCATGGTTGTAAAGTTTAAAATAAAATGATTCCCATTATATAGGAGTATGTGGAGGTTGCAGTATAGATAGTATAACAATCACCTTTTTCTCCTTCAGCTTATACATAGCACAGTGATTGATACAGCAGTTGTATTTCCACATCGACTGGGATTGCCGTATAAAAGAGCACTGAAAAATCTGATGGCAGACTACCTCAAACGCATCATTCAGGATAATGGTATGTGGTAGTAGGTAAAGCAAAGGCAATCAGGATGGACTTTCAAAGGTCTAATTATATGTAAATTTTGCATAATAACTGTTTTTAAATGTGAGTACAGAGGAACCTTAATTATCTGAATGACAGGTGGGGAGTATTTTGTCGAATAATCGAATGTTCGGATAATCAAATGCCAGATAACACAGTTTAGCCAAGATTCTGGGCCTTGCGATCTTGCCGGATAATCCGAAATTCAGATAATCGAATGCCGGATAATTGAGGTTCCTCTATAATGTAACCTTTGGAATTGTTGAATGTAAAATGCATGACCATAAATGTGCCATAACTCCAGATTAAGTACAAATGCAAATTTTTATTGGAAAATCTGAAAAATGTACAGTACTTAGCTTTTCAATTTTTAAAAACATGGGAGGAATGTAATATCTATTGTTTTTATGGTTTGAACAACAACATTATCAATTGAAGAAATTAAACACAATGCTGTTGCCTTTTTATTGGTGAAGACTAATTATGAAGCTGTCTTTCAAGATTTATTGAAAGCTCCTTTGTAAAAGTTGTTGATGATTTAAGGATTTTGTTTAATTATTAAATGTGTACAAAATACAGAGAATATATATCCTGTTGACTTCATAAACTGTATGTCACATCAATAAGTTAGACAACCAATAAATCTGAGTCACAATTGCAAAATCTCATAGTGGATCAGTTTTGGAGTAGAGGCCTGATCAAGAAGAGCATGTGCTTTCATGATTCATTCTGGTTAGGGATCTTATGATAAATTATATATTTTCAAAGAAGGTAGTAGTAAAATTGATACAAATACATTGGAACAGGCTGACGCATATTATATACCACTGAATTGCACATATAGCATGACCTAAATTTCTTAAAGTTATAGAGGGTAAAACATTAAAGACAGTTATTGCTGTGGAATCACCTTGTACTTTGGATATAGCAATCTTTTGCATTGTTGTACAGATATCAATTCCTCACACCTTTCTCATTCCACTGCTTTGACACAGCAACATTCAGTTGCCTTGGTAATCTTTCAAAGCCATCAAAGAGAAGTGACTTTCTTCCTAGTTGCTTGTGTTGGATTAAGAGTTCTTCCTGGAGTGCTAAGACTGACTATATCACCCTGCCCTATGTCCTGACCAATCTTCCAGCTTTCATCATGTCATCATCTCTTTTAAAATAGCAATTTTTTTTTCACTCTGTACAATTCAGGGTAATTGAATCATTTTGCTTAAAATGATCCATTATTACTTCAACTCATTCACCAACTAGATATCATAAAATATCACCTTGGAAAAATGATAAAACTTTTTAAACTAGTGCACTATATTGCTGTGGGCTTTGCAAGTTTTGGACCATTTACAATGTGTAATCGCAATAAATAATTTCTTTCTGTTACTAGTTGAAGGACACGATTCCAGTGAAGATGCGTGTGCCTGCATGGAGTTAATGCTGTGGCGTTTGAAAGAAGATGCAAAACTGAGGAGATGACATCTCCTGTCTTTTGTCATGTGTAAAGGACTGAATTTTGCCAACAAAAGTAATAAGTAATATAATGTAATACAGATGTTATGACATGTAATTATTTTGCAGAACAAAAGGCAAAGTTTAGGCTGTTAAAAGATGATCCAGACTGCCTTTTTTGTTTACAGTATTTATTTGTTTTTATATGTATAAAGATCTTGTCACAAAATTGCTCCATACCAGTAAATGTGCAATGACCACATTTAACATTTCTTTAAAGTGGCATTCCAAGAAATACAGTCATTCTTGCTGATGAGTAACAAGTATGTCTGGGTAAGTATAACTCAAAAATACAGAACCAGTGGGATTTTGTAAAAAATCCAATTGAAGAAAAATATTTTGACTATTGGCCCAAAGATAAAGTGTACTTAACTTTTCTGTTTCATTTTTTCAATGTTGTGTAATGTGATTTTCATTGCTGAATGGATTAAAAGTCTGATTCATTTATATGTAATGCCTGCTGTATAGCTTTTTCACTTTTGTTGCACATGACCTTTCATAAGTGATTTTGTAAAACTGACTTAATACGTTATCTTTCATGTCTATAGTTACATTATACTTTGGATATAGCAAACGTTTGCATTGTTTTACAGATATCAGTTCCTCACTCCTTTCTCATTCCACTCCAGAACTTAGGACAGACTGGCTGATTTTGTCTGCTGTTTTCCTGAAGCCTAACCTTGTGCCTCTCCTGCCTTTTTATTGACCACGTGGGCCCATATTGAGACAACTGTAGACCGACCAAGACATGTTGACTCTCTAATATCTAAGTGCACTACTTAACATGTTACTCCTAATTATGTACAGAGAGGTTTATATTGCTCATGTGATCTCTTTTCTGTCACTGTGTCTTGCTTTCTACATTCACATCAATTGCTGTGTCAGTTATTAGAAACAACTTTAGTGAACACATTGTAAAAATGTGCCACATAGTTTAGCATCCAATAACACATGACATACTCTCCTACATTTTTATGGTCTAAAATTTTGAGACATTTTAGAAAGAAAGTTGGACTCATCTGTTAAATGAAATATAGATATTTTCACAGTAAATGTTTGGCTGTTCATAGTTGCTTAAATTGAATATACAATAAGTACGTACTTTATTTGCTGAACGTTAGATTGAATTTGCATTAAAAGCTTCTATGGTAGCTCTAAACACTTGCTCTAGTGAAAATTCAGATAACTAATAATCATGTCCTTACGGTTACAGTTGATTTTATTGCAAAAATTAGAAATATCTTTTTAAAGTTTATATATGTAGATATATGTATAGTTTTTTGCGCGTGTTTGTATGTTCAAGGGTGAAATATTAGAGATTATAGGTATTCTAAAGTTTCCTAAAGTATGTTACAGCAGTTTGTGAATTTCATTGAAACCCTAAAGGTTCGTTGTATGCTTATAACTGCTTTACATATTCATAAACTGGTTTTAATATTATATTTAAGGTGGCTTGGTACACTGGATTCAGCCATGAGCATTTTTTTTTTAAGGCAGTAGGTTTCAATTTAAACTTGACAAAGTAGAATGACAGTGGGTACATTGCATTATGTAGCAAAGGGTTAATGTTGCAGGAGGAAATTCTGTGTAGAATGAAGAAAGTTTGATGTAAAATTGCTGCCAAGTTCCCTGAAAGCACTTATTATTCAGTGTGGAAAAGCACCATAGAACCAAATTATTCAGGGTTAGTCCCTAATCTATGCTGCATTGTTTAATTTCAGTGGGTTACAATAAAGTACTGAATCTAATCTCTGAGCTAAGGAAGGGAAAGTTAGCTAGGGTTCCCCACTCCCAATGATTAGCCATGTTGTACATACAATGTTAACTGTTGACGGTCAGAATGAGATTCTGTGGGCTGTCAGTGTTTGAGATAATCCTTGCATCCTTGTGTTAATACTTTCCTGTTGAGAAGGGAAGATGGTGCTATCACGTGTAACTTTTACAATTTTGAACAGTAAGCAAAGAGACATCACTGAATATTTTTGGTGAAGAAAGGTTACCATTTTATTTTCATGGAGTTATCTTCATGGAGCTTCTTTAACAATTAAGTTGGCAAACACATGTGTGATGGTGAAAACTTACAAGAAGTAAAGTCCTAGATTCTGGAGTCCTGGTTTAAACAAAGTTATGTGATCTTAGTTTGAGCATTAGTTGAGGTGCCACAATTCACCTTCAATCTTTTGCTTAACCCAAGAGCACAATTATTTAGGGATCCTGTGCTGTATCCTGTCCATGACCTACCCTTAGAAATGACATGTTTATGATTATTTGCGACCAAAAGTATTTAGGGCTGCAACTAGCAATTGCTTTCTAAGACTTTCTGTGAGGTACTGGGATTTACCCCAACAGGAATTTTAAAATGAATGCATGGAAGGATTGTATTTCTGTTGTTTAAATGTTTGGTAGAGTGCACAATGTTACATTATTGTCCAGAGCTGCAGCTAAATAAACAGCTTTCTACTTTCTCACTTAGCTTATTTCACAGAAGGTGAAGGTGTTCAAGGGAATAAAGGTGAATTAAACTCTTAATGTATGCAATTGTCTACCCTGTATTGGCAATAGAAGGGCAGCCTTCTCCTACATCATCATCCAGGGAATTAATAAATGGAGATAGTTGTTCCTTTAGATGACTGGGCCTATATTCAGATAACCTGGGTTTCATTCTTTGTTTCCAATGGCTCATCTTTTCAGGAAAGCATCTTCTAGACTATTCAATAAATCAGGTACTTCATGACTAAACAGGACAAAGCAAATCTTGTATTGTAGAGTTGCATCTCCTGCTCATCATTGAACATTATTGGTGTGAGGAAGAAAAAACCCTATAGACTGGCTGGTCCTGTTAACTAATTTAAAGTGATGAAAAGTAATGGCATACCTTTGGAAGAACTGATGAAGTAAGCCCATTTGTAAAATGATGTTAAAACTGGTTGCAAAGTTTGGAGAATGATTATTCAAGAACTTTAGATTATATTATCATAAGTAATGAAGAGCAACAGTAAAGGATGAAGAAGTTCATTTGAAATGTATGAGAGCTGGAGAATATATTTGGAAACATAATTACTTTTTTTGTTTAAAGACCCATCAAGTCTGTACTGAAACATGATATTCCTTTTAATATTTTGTTTAATGTATTACATGTATAAAGTTTGTATTTTTTTACATGTTTAATTTTGTGTAAAGTACTAAGATTTTACAAAAATAATCTAGTAAGGGGATGACTTATGCTCTGAATCAGTACAGAGCCTAGATATACAGTAAGCTTGAAAATGTAGTGAATTGTGTAAAGATTTATAGAATTCAAAAATATGTTCTATTCCTAGATCTTTGACTGGTCTCTGAACAGAAAATAACTGTGCTAATTGGAAAGACTTTTGATATATTTAAATACAGTACACCGTTTTAAACTATGCCTTGCACACTGGATAGACAGCTAAATATCTGTAGCATCCACTAAGTGTTTACAAAGAGGTGGAACTGAGTATATACACACATTATATATAGTATATACTGTAGTGATTTACATTCCTGTTTGGAATAAACTTTTTTTAAACAATACCAAAGACTTGAGCATTTGCTTTGCTTCTCGTGTTAAAATGGTTCTTTTAAGGTGTATTTCATTACACTGAAATTAAAATACCTATAATGAGCCTAGTGGAACAAACCACTGAACTCCTTCCAACCGTGAGGAGATTTGTATATCATTGCTTTATCGGGATTGAGCCACATGGAATACTGTGATCAACCATTCAATTTAACATTTTCAAAAGAGGGAATTGAGACTGCTGGAGCAGCACGCTTTCAATATTTGTTTGAAAAGTTATGGAACAAATCAATCGAGAAATCCATGATCCAGAATTGCCACAGGAAGTTGACTGGCAGCAAAGCAGCCATAATGGGTGATGAACAGAGGTGTAACAAACATTTTTGAGCGAACATTAAGTATTTAGGGTGTAGGTTTGCTATCCAGACGTTTCATTACCTGGCTAGGTAACAGCATCAGTGGCAACCTCCAAGTGAAGCGAAGTATTATAAATAATGCTGAATGCATCACTTGGTGTTGGTCATTAATACATATTTTCTTATTTTAAAATTGTTGATGAATGTAAAGTATTTGGTAGTTTGGAAGATTGCTTCTAATCAGGTGAAAAGTACATCTTCACAAAGACGAATAAAATTGCACAATGATTCTTCACGTGGAAGTTGCAAAGCATTCAATTCTAATATTTTTAAAGCGTCTTATGCAATGAACTCACCTGTGCAATAGTTGATTTAATTGAAGAATTTCATTACATGTAGCCCTTTTAAACAGTTACTGACATTTTATCTTAAACTATCATTTCTTAAATTATTGTTTGGTAGAAAAGCTGAGGCTTTGAGTAAATGTCTGATCTATGAAGGTTTTTATTCCAGAGGATAGCCTCATCTGTTGACCTCTATACAATGTCCATGACCTTTGGGGTTATAGGTGACCAAGGAGATCGATTTTGGTAATCAGGAAGTCTTTTAACTTTTTCTTTATTGTGCTTTTGGAAACACATGGTATGTTGTCATCTGTTTCTTAAAGTTGAAAAGCTACATTGTGGTGGTATTGATCACCGATTGAGTTCTGCAGAGCATTAAAGAGCTTTTAAGTGCTTAACTGACCAGTGAATACCAATGTTAATTTCTATATTGATTGGTGATTGTCAAATTAACCTTGGACAGATTGGCTGAGCATCTGTTGGAGAAAGATAAAGCTGATGCAAATTTTCGAAACCAAGTTTTCACCTGCCTCAAAAATATTACCTCCCTTAATTTCATAGTTAAAGAAACCACTTTGAATAATATTGGAATGCAAGTTCAGTGCAAAGCGTTATCTAAATTTTTTCGGTATTCTTAATTTCACAAATTAAATTAAAGATTGAATTCCTGCTTTAATCTGTTTGCTAATCTGAATCAATATGTGCTGAATTATAATTTAGAAATTAAATAAAAAGCATTCAACTATTATTTAATTTTGCTAAGAGGATATTGCCTAAGAATTTATAAAACAATATAAAATTGGTTTCTAGTGAAATTTTTGTTAAATCAATGTTTTTTGTTCAAACTGCATTTGACTAATAGTTGGACATATCAGACCACATACAGTTTTATGCATTTCAATGCCACTACTTTGTCAGTGTGATAGGAGGTGCACTTAATTTCTGTAGGTCATTTCCTCTGTTATCAATCAGTAACCTACAGCAACTGAATAAAAATGTAATAGTGAGGCCACTGTAAGAGCTCATCCATTGTGTAAAATAATGGATTAATTTTCAAGCACAAACTTACGTTTCTTAATGCATTTTATAACATGGATGATGATGGGATAGTGTAGGGGGATGAGCTTAGAATAGTTAACAGGTCGGCGCAACGTCAAGGGCCGAAGGGCCTGTTCCACGCTGTATTGTTCTATGTTCTATGTAACATTGATTTAAATGTTCGACCCATTTTGACTTCTGAGAATAAGATGTTGAGTTATACCTCACATAATGCACAATTTATTTGAAAGGTGCATGGGTTAAAGGTTGGGAGTTGCACTCAAAGCTGATATCAGTCATTTTATTTAAAAAGAAATAAAATTCCTTATTTTAAAAGGAATAGTAGAGAAGACAGAGCTTGCTAGAGAGTTTTTTTTTTGTCCCCCAGAGGTAAGCGGGAGGAATGAACTAAGTGGGATGCCCAATCAAAGGGCAGCATGGTTGCTCAGTGGTTAGGTTTGATTCCAGCCTCAGGTGACTGAGTGGAGTTTGCACATTCTACCCATGTCTGCATGGGTTTGCTCCGGTTTCCTCCCACAGTCCAAAGATGTACAATTTAGGTGAATTGACGGTGCTAAATTGCCCATCGTGTTCAGGGATGTGTAGGTTAGGTGCATTAGTCAGGTGTAAATAGAGTAGTAGGGTAGGGAAATGGGTCTGGGTGGGATACTCTTTGGCTGACGTTGTGGACTTGTTGGGCCAAAGGGCCTGTTTCCACAGTAGGGATTCAATGATGATTCAAAGTTGACATTTTTGTTATTACTTTATATCAGTGACCTAAATGCAAAACAAATAGTTCTGATTCACAAATCATAAACTCAAATGGTCAATGGACTGGAGGCAATTCAAAGCATTGCCTGAACTGGGAAAAAAATGTAGAATAGAAGAAACAATGGCCTGTGAGATTTAATACAGATGAGTATAGTGTTATATGCTGTAAGGCAATTGGGTTGCACCTACTTCTACCAAATAGCTAAGAATGAAGGGAAAGAAAACTCGCAGTTCTTACTGGATTTGATGTTTTGTATCCAAACAATGAAAACAACAGTTGAACAAAAACAAGTAGTGTTAAATGGTACAACCAAACCGAAACAATACAAATATAGTAGTCTGGTCAGACAACATACATATGAAGATGTGAATTAAAAATAGGCCATTTGGTCTCTTGAGCTGGTCATGGACCTGCATATGCCATCAACTACTTTTCCTAATCTGCCCCTAAAGTCTCTAAATATTATGAACCGCATTCAATATTGGTCACTGAGACCTAGGGTGAGTTGAAACAGCATGATGGGGAGAACATTCTTTTGTATAGCAAGCAATGTTGGGACAAGGTCTTATGCTTATTAATGGAGCTCTGAGTTATTAAAGGGGATAAAAGAGATGTGGATGTTGTACCTTAAAAATGCATGAGAGATTATTTTGTGGCGAGATATCAAACACTATGAAAAAGCTGAATGCGAAAAAAACTTTCCTAGCCATTGCTCATTTTACAATCTATTTAACTGAGGCAAGTAAAAGACTAATATAACAACATTCTTCATAATGCATGGATAGAATTCATGTAAAAATATTATGAAATGAAACTCCTGGAATCTTTTGAGAACACGTTACATAAATAAGGGCAACAAAAGTTTAAGTGACTCTGTCCCTGCTCCTTTTCTGCTGCTGATAACTTTACGTTCAACTGTTCCAACTGTCCTGGCCAGCCTTCCACGTTTTAATTCTGTAAAATTAGAGGTCATTTAATACACTGCCACTATGTCCTTTCTGACAGCATTTCCTATTCACCCACATTCGTTGGGTTTGCTCATCTGCATTTGCTCTTGTTTGAGCAGTGCTTTAAACAATCTTGTTACTTTCAGATTCCTCAACAATCTTGCCTCTTCCTATCTTTGTATCCTCCTCCAACCCCTCAAGATATCTGCACTCCTTTAATTCTAACCTCTTAAGCATTTTTGATTTTAATTGCTCCACTATTGATGGCCATGCCTTACGTGCCAACGTTCTAATTAAGCACCCAACCCTAAACATATCTGCTCCTCTACCTTTCTTTCCTCTTTTCAAAATGCTTTAAGAACCTTCACCTGACAAAGATTTTGTTCATTTTCCCCAAGATCCTCATGTAGCTGATCGCACCCTCCCTGTAACACTGTGAATCATCTTGCTTTGTTTATTAAAGCTGGTATATAAATGAGTCTTTGGATCAACTAGGTTGTTTTTCATCTGTAATCACTTTGTCATTATGATGAAGAGCTGTTTTCCAATACAATAACCTAGAGCTTTGCAATAATCAAAACAAGGTTTTCTGTAATACCTCTGTGTATGCATTTGCTGATCAATATATTGATAGCACTTTTAAAATTTCTAGTTACTTTGAACAATAAACTTGCTTTCTCTGTAAATATTGGTTGCCTTTTTTAAGGAAAATATTCTGAGGTCAGTAAGTATTTGTACTGGGTCCCCAATGTGCATTTCTAATTTAAAAACTATTGACAAAGATTAAATTGTTAATTTTATGATTAAGTCAAATTAAAATTTAGCATTCACTGGTTATGTTTATTTTCCCACCTCTGATGCACCTTGAGTCACTGCAGTCCATTTGGTGTAGGGACACTAACTTTGCTGTTAGAGAGTTCCAGGATTTTGATGCAGCAACAATGAGGGAATTGATTATCTATTTCCAAGTAAGATTGGTGTAGGTCTTGGAGGGAAACTTGCTGGTGGTGTTCTCATGCACCTGTTGCCCTGGTCCTTCTAGATGGTAAATGTCCCTGGTTTGGAAGGTATGTTCTGTATCATGGTCATTGTACTTCCAAAGATATGCCCATGATATTGTGCAGAGCATATAAAAATCTAATGCTCCATCTTAACTGTGATTATTGAAGCAAGACACGAGTAGAAGCATGCTGTTCTGTGATAATCTGTTGACTTAATACTGACCCATTACTTGTGTGGCAAATTGTGTACAGTAGATAACTGTAATTGACATCTTCTGGATTCTTCAACACTATGATATCCACATTCAGATTTTAACATCGTGAAAACATCGTCATTGTCACAATAGGTAAAATATACTGCTGGCGGCAAAATCCATGTAATAGTTATACGAAGGTAGTTTTTTTAAAAACCAAAGAACTGTAAAATCTGAACCAAAAAACAGAAATTACTGAAACGGCTCAGCAGATCCGGCGGCATCTGTAGAGAGAGAAACGATTGAACATTCCAATCAAAAGAAATTATCTTTGCCATTTTTGTGGTTAATGCCTCATCTACAGATCTATACAGCTTCATGCACTCAGAAACGAATGCTACTGATTGACCAAATTCTCTGACGTTCCACAGCTATTGTCAAGTTGGTCTTCAATTAATTTACCAAATATCTGTAACCTAGATAATAGTCTTTTTATACCAACCTTTTCCCAGCTATATTCAGGTCTGAAGAAAGGCCTCTAGTTTCAAAATGTTAACCAAGGTAGATATTTTTTATGATTGCCTCAAATAAATAAGTAATAATCTACAGCCCACTTTTGTGCTGGGACCCTAAAATCCTTTGTTCCTGAAAGTTAACAAAAACACCAATCTTTTGTGTTTTGTTATTCAAAAAGGAGCTATTTTATTTTCCACTGTCCCAAAGTCCAGGTGTATTCCTTAGCTTAAATTTACAATGGCTTAAAGTACAGTCCATGCTTTTAAAGCCAAATCATGGATAGCAAAGCCTTCATTATGCAATGGGCATCCAGTGAAATTTTTACTGAATTAAAGCTGTTCAATGATTTGCTTTCCCTATCTCTGTGGGCTTGTGGTCGGAGTGCACACACAAGTCGTGCAATGTACAAAGGACACTCACGTATTCTTTTCCTTGTTTGCAACAAAGTCATCCCTCCCTCGTTATTTTAAATTAAGGCATTTTACTTGGCTGCATACAGATGTGAGTCTATGGTTTATGAAGGACTTTTTCTTTCCCAATCACTCTGTTCAATTAAACAATAGAAAATCCCAAGGAGAAAATGTTCAGAAAAGTCTTGCCATTTATAATGAGGGACTTTGCGAGAATTAACACATTTGATTTTCCCATATATGATTGGACAGATTCTGGAAAGTTCTGAAAAATTAGCTCAAAGTAAGATTTAACTTCAGGATGAATGGACTTCAACTCATGTTATAAATACATCAGCCCAGTCTGTCGGAAGATGCCGGAGTAAAGGGCAGTGTGCCACTTTTTCAACAATGATGTGTCAAAGATGCTCCCTGTCATTGCCTCTATTAAAGATGTTCAGAAGGATCTTTTGGGGAGGATGAAAGGCCTAACATTGACCCATGGATTGGATGCAAGAATGAAGACATAGTAATGTGCATTGGGAGCCAACACCATTGCCCAAGGCAGCAAAGTGCACTGAGCCAACAAAATCTGTAACGTACTGTTTGTCACACCTACCTAAATACTATCCAGCTTTTTTTTTTGGATATTTGTAAATTATATGGCACCCAAGAGATATTAGATACTCAAGTGTGTGAAATTTTCTCCAAATGTGAAGCCAGACCCCAGAGCAAAAATACACAGCATCAAAACAACTAAAGTGTTAAGAATGTCCACAAATGCAAAAAGCATCAATGAGATTCAAAACCAATCAACCAAATGGTTATTTTCCATTGATAACTAAGTTCTCAATGTTGTTAGCTTATACGCTATGTTACCTATAAAACATTATCAGAAACTTTTACGATTGATACATATCAAGGCAACGCATTCTGTGCATTGGCAGCAAAGTGCCAATAAGCAAGTTCATCTCAGCTTCCCAAAATCTTCTCCCTAGTAGATACCAATGGCCCAACTGTAGCAGGATTACCAGTAAGCATAGACCAGTATAGTCACAATTCATGAGATTCAAACCACACCCGTTATGGTGAAACAAACCATATGTAACAAAATCTAATTAGTAAATGATCTCCAAGGATATGACTGAAGTAAGATACAATTGTTTGACACATGGTGCACCCCACCTAACACACAGATCAACATATTCCTTCTGATCTTCACATTGATGCTCGAAATTATAAAGTTGAAGACATTCTCAATGTTCATCTGTTTTCCTTTGTGAACAGTTATCGGTAACTTCTGAAGATGAACAACTACAAGAGATCAAAAGGTCATCATCCAGGGATGGCCTGGCAGTATTAAATGTGTACTTGAGAAAATTTGTCTGTTTTGCCCATGCAGCGACAAACCTTGTGTATCAAATTAAGTCATTCCCAAGAGCAAAAAGTCCTGATATCAAAAATATTGTACCAAAATATCTTGTCCATGTTACACCAGGGATATATGGTATTAAACACACAAAATGACTAGTGTTTGAATCTTTATGTAGGTCATAGATGAATCACGATATTCAAAGGCTTGTGAATGTATGTAAGAGATGCCAAATGTACCAACCCCAGCAACAGAGGGAGTCTCTGCATAAATACAATGTGCCATGCACTCTTTGGACAAAAGGTAGCAACAGACCTACTTCACAGTGCATGGGAAGATTACATTCTTCTGATGGATTACTTTTCCATTGTTCAATAACTAAGCAGCAAAACAAGCATGACCATCGACTGACACGATGAGCGCTTTCTCTTTTCAGTTTATTCAGTGTCCCAGAGCAGATAGTTTCTGACAACAAATCACAGTGCACAAACAAACTTTCAAGACATGTACAAAGTACAGAGTTTCCATATCACTCCGCTATCCATGATCAAAGGTGGAGTAGAACATATGGTATGTACTCTCAGATCAATGATCATTAAGCGTTGAACAACAAAGCAAGATTTTTTTAAACTGTGTTGCTGCTTCTTTAGAGAAACGATTACTATTCCCAGCACAATTTATACACAGAAGGCAAATATGACTGACCTTACCTAGCAACTAATTGTCTAAGCATTTTGAGACATCTTTCTTCAAAGACAAAGAAGAATATAAGAGATCCATGATAAATAAGTAGACAACAGCCAAAACACCGAACATAAAGTGCAAGTTAGAAACACAAGTACTTAGGGTGGCACAGTGGTTAGCGCTGCTGCCTCACAGCGCCGGGGATCTGCGTTCAATTCCCACCTCGGGTAACTGTCTGTGCGGAGTTTGCACGTTCTCCCCATGTCTGTGTGGGTTTCCTCCGGGTGCTCCGGTTTCCTCCCACAGTCCAAAGATGTGCAGGTTAGGTGAATTGACCATAGTGTCAGGTGCGTTAGTCAGGGGTAAATGTAGGGGAATGAGTTTGGGTGGGATCCTCTTCGGAGGGTCGGTGTGGACTTGTTGGGCTGAAGGGTCTGTTTCCACATTGTAGGGAATCTAAACTAAACTACTTGGATGCAGCAAAGATGTTTAGAGTATACAACCAGCCCGATCATCGCAAATTAATTTCTGATCATGGTGCTACATTATGAAAGAATAGACACCAACTCAAACTAATGTATAACGCCATTCATTCCCGAAGAGAGTAGGGAAGAACACTCCAATGGTGATGTTGAACAACACCATCAGCAACCAGACAACCACTTGCCAAACTAGTGCAATAAAGAACAACATGTACCTCTCCAGACAAGCAGAGGCAGACCCCGGATTGCAAACAGGTTCCATTCTTGAGTTCGTTCACAAGTTGATTTGTATACAAGTTGGAAGACAATGCAGGAAAATGTAAAGCAGCTGTTAGTAAGTAATAGGAAATGTTCACATGTCAGATCTTTAAAATTACACCCCTGTGTGAGATCACATTTGTAAATCGGACATTTATAAATCGGGGGCTGCATGTATACAATCACCAGATCAACGAGGTAAAAACAATGACTGCAGATGCTGGAAACCAGATTCTGGATCAGTGGTGCTGGAAGAGCACAGCAATTCAAGCAGCATCCGATTTTGCTGCTCGTCGGATGCTGCCTGAATTGCTGTGCTCTTCCAGCACCACTGATCCAGAATCACCAGATCAAGACAAGCTGACAAAACTCCAAGCTGTTACAATCAAGTCAGAAATGTTTCGTTGTTTAACAATATTTTGTAACATCAGGGGGTCAGTTAGCTAAGTTTGCTGAAAGCCTAATTTGCAATGCAGAGTAATGTTTCAGTGTGGGTTCACTTCCCACACCGACTGAAGTTACCGTGAAGGACTCTCCTTCTCAAGCTCTCCCCTTGCCTGAGGTGTGTTGAAC
>NC_057740.1:25090871-25215720 GCF_004010195.1 Chiloscyllium plagiosum | reverse complement strand
TTCTCCTGTTCCCTGGATGCTGCCTGACCTGCTGCGCTTTTCCAGCAACACATTTTCAGCTCTGATCTCCAGCATCTGCAGACCTCACTTTCTCCTCATATTGAATAGCAATCAATTGATCAAGATTTCAAGGCACCAAATGCTTTTGAACACCTGAGAAATGTCTGGGCAGCTCTGATCTCCAGCATCTGCAGACCTCACTTTCTCCTCATATTGAATAGCAATCAATTGATCAAGATTTCAAGGCACCAAATGCTTTTGAACACCTGAGAAATGTCTGGGTGTAGACTAGTGTGTCCAATTTGTTGAAGTTGATTAATAATGTTAAAAAGAGTTAAGATCCAAGTGGCAGTGTGGCGATGGCGTCCCTACCTCTAGGCCAGAAGATTTGTGTTCGACACCTATCTGCTCGAGAGCTGTATTCTAATATCTCTGAACAGATTGCTTTAAAAAAAAGGATCCTGAGGTCTCTTGTGGTACGGTGGCAGGGCCATATCTGTGAGCCAGACAATCTTGGTTCAAGTCCCACCTTCTCCAGAGGTGCATCAGCACATTTTTGAACAGAGTGTTTAGGGAAGAAAAAGTCCTTCCTAATCCACAGCCAAGTATGCAACCTTAATTTCAAATAACGAGGAAGGGATGTGTTGCAAACAGAGAAAAGAAAACTTGAGTGTCCTTTGTATACTGCACGACTTGTGCAGAGCTGCACTTAAAGCGCACTCTGACCAGAGTCCCACAGAGATTCGGAAGCAAATCATCGACAATTAGGCACCTATTGCAAGGGGCCATTGGCTTGCAAGAATAAGCATGGACGGACGTTGTATGGTTTCTCAAATGGAAATGCACATAGGATCTAAAGCTCACTGGTTTCAGAAGCGTCACAATGCAACAATTTCTAAAGGAAACTAAAATAATATTTGAGTTTAGTTTTGATTTAGTAACATTCGTTCAAATTCGGTCACAGTTCGTGATCTGCTTAAATCTACAGGTTCCTGAGCGAAGCTTTGCTTGATACAAGGTAGCTGTTTTTTTTTAATCAGTTATGGAATGGAGGAGGAATGATTCAAACTTAATTGCACGTACAAGGGTAATCGGTTCAGTTTAAGCATTTTTGATTGCCTTTGTTTAAACCTTCTTCCCTTTACACACTGAACCCCTCCAGCGATCTCACGTTTAGACAAGAAGGTGTGCCCAAAATGAGGTTTCCCATTCATGTATGGGATAGAGAACAGTTACCACGTACTCGCCGCACTCACTGGCTCCACAGCATCAATTTCAAACAACTTATTTTCATCCCATTCCTTTTCCGGATGCCATTTCCAATCATCTTCAGATAATCTATCTTCGCTGTTCCATTGCTGTCCTCCAGCCGAGAGAACAGCTGAGAGTCTGAATATTCAGTCCGGGAATTCAAAAGGACCCATTGAAAATCTCTCAGGTGGCACTGAAAAGAACCGGCCGTTTGGAACGAAAAAAATAAGTGTCATGTTTGAGCAAGTTGTTAGGGAAAATAAATGTCTTTTTTTAAATAGTTGTTTAATAATTTTGTTTAATAGTTAGCTTAGCAACAGCATTGACTCTGCAGCACCATGACTGAGTCAGAAACTGGTGGGCTCGACTCCACACACACAGCTGGTCACAAATTCTAGACAGGCATTTCGTTTTACTTGTACCTGGGATGTGGGTATCGCTGACTATTACCCACTCTTAACTGTTCCAAGGGCAGATAAGAGTCAACCCCTCACATTTGGGCCAGACCAAATTTCCTCCCGACAGTGGACCAATAAGTTTTTAATGACAATTGACAATAGTTCCATGTTACCACTTGATTAACTATTTCCCTTTCGGTTTTTATTGGATTTCAATTTTAGCCATCCAACAGGATGGCATTTGAACTTATGACCCCAGCTTATGAAGTCCAGTAACATTACCACTACACCACTGTTTCCCGACTGGAAAGAGCCACAGAGAATTCCACAGGTTTGGCAGCTTCTATGGCGAGAGGAACAAGAGTTTCGACTCTCTTAAGTATCTTCTGGTCTCCCCCTTATAGAGACTGGAGGCGCCAATGTGGAGGAAGACACATTAAACCAAAGTCGAGCGAGAGTGTGGTGCTGGAAAAGCACAGCAGGTCAGGCAGCATCCGAGGAGGAGGAGAATGGACGGTTCGGGAATAAGCTCTTCATCAGGATTCTTGCCCGAATTCTCCTGCTCCTCGGATGCAGTCTGACCTGCTGTGCTTTTCCAGCACCACACTCTCGACTCTGATCTGCAGCATCTGCACTCCTCACTTTCTCCACATTAAACCAAAACCCTTTTTGTCCTTTTAGCCGGTTGTAAAAGTTGGCATTGTACCATTTTGAAAAGAGCAGCCCGTTTACTATTTATCCTCAATCAGCACCTGGTAATTCGGTCAGTCTCAATGCTCTCACTGTTTGCAAATTCGTATGTGCTTGCTATATTTCCTGTACTCAGAATGACTACACTTCAAAAGGACCTCAACTTCTGTAAAATGTTTTGAAAATCCTGAGGTCTTAGTGCTGTGATTATGAAATTGCTTCATCAGCAGTTTCCGCCTGCAACAGCAAAGGCAGCAGATGTATGAGATCACTAGCACCTGCACGTTCCCCTCCAATGCATGTACCATCCTGACTTTGAAATATAAAATCCCTGCAGTGTGGAAGCAGGCCATTCAGCCCATCGTGTCCGCATGGTCCCACCAAAGAGCATCTAACCCACTCCCGAAACCCTGTATTTCCCTCATTCCTGATGAAGGGCTGATGCCCGAAACATCGATTTTCCTCCTCTGCTGCTGCTTGACCTGCTGTGCTTTTCCAGCACCACACTCCTAACTCTGTATTTCCCATGCCCAATCCAGCTAACCTGCAAATATTTGTGACTGTGCGAGGAAACCTGAGCACCCGGAGAGAACCCACACAGATTTGGGAAGAGCTTGCAAACTCCACACAGTCACTCGAGAGTGGAATCGAACCCAGGGCCCTGGCGGTACCGAACCAATGAGCCACCGTGCTGATCATAAGTTGCCATTCCGGTGGCTGGAACACATGCTGTAACGGCACTGCGGGCGTAACTACATCTAAAGACTGCAGTGATTCACGGTGCTAACTCACCACCATTTTCTCAAGGGTACTTAGGGATGGGTAATAGTTTATTCGTTTAACCAGTGATACCTAACCCATTTGGAATTTCCTTTTTCTCCAGTCAACTGGATGGATGACTGCGTAAAGCTGTTAAATATGCACTCAATCAAAATAACTTTAAACCGTGAAGTTAGATTGGATGTCACATTGTTCTGCAACTTTTGAGACAAATGAGAGTCGTGGTGACATAAGCTATTTTCAGCAGCTGAAATCAATTATTGTACTTTTCTTGTCTCATTATGAAAGGGTTTGTTATCTCAGCAAGGTAAAGATTAAGTTTTAAGAAGTTGATATCCACACAAACATCTAAATTACAAAACTCAAAATAATCAAGGATAAGAAGATTCGAAATGGTTCCTTTTTTTTGCAGCAATGCCGATTCAATGGGAGCATACATGCATTGACTGAGGGGCTAAAAAATTATTACAGGTCAAGGTTGTACACAACATCGGAGCTGACATGCCATCAGCACTAGTGTCCGCTGCACATTGTTTCTGGAGAATGTTGAACAGAATGGGAAGAAGCTGGTCCTCATGCACTTGTTCTTACACCAAAAAGAGTGTGGGAGATCAATTTTAGGGGGCAATATCTCTGGACCAATTTTTCCCGAAACTGCACTGAGTCACGGACTTCCTAATGCTCAAGGAATATATTCATTTCAACGGCAGGGCACTGACATCACCTCTGCTGATGGTGACTGATGACTCAAAATACAGAGCTGTGATGGGGAATTCAAAGTTCTCCAACACCACTTCTGGAGAAATTCATGCCTCAATCCAGAAGAGTTAACTACCTTAACGGAGTGTAGAAGTATTCAAAACATGGCTGTACAGCTAAGATGAACAATCGATTTGGAGTGAAGGTAATTCGAGTGGATCTATTATGGGATTAAGCCATACAGAAGGGCCCAGATAAACCATAGCAAAATCCACATAGAGAATGAAGGAAAGACATCAAAGCAGGTTTACATGGAGACTTTGATATGGAGAGATTCCATCCTTTAGGGGAATGCATACCAAATGCAGTATTATTTAACTTGAAGAATTGGCTGTGAAATCAATGGTGAAGTATTTTAGAACCTTAAAGCAAAAAAAGAAAGTTAGAGACCGGGAAAGTCATTTGAGACAAATGTGTGATAGTACTTTTGATAACTGCCTGAGATCCCAAAGGGAGAAGCAATACCAAACTAACCAAAAACTAAGTAAATTGCTGAAAGAAATTGCTGTCAAAGGTTTACATCTTGCACCTACAAGAACCTGTGAAAAGAGAAACCATATTTTGGAATGTATTAGAAAAGAGTATTAATTCGTTGGCATGTGGACTCTACTAGGTACAGGAGTTATGATGACCAACAGTTAACTTCCAAGTTTTGTTTAAATTTTAACTGGACAGGTTTGTTGAGGCAACACCTTGAGGAATGAGAGAATAGCTGTTGCCTATTTTGATAAATTAAAACTGAAGCAGTGTGTATATGTTCTTTTTGTTTGCAAATAATATGACCCTGTGTACTAAAATATGTAGCATGCAAGTGTGCCACGCTGTGAGCCTTACTCAGCATCTCACATTTATTGTTAGCATAAATTGAACTTGTTTCAACTTAAAATTGTTGGCAGCCATTATCATTCCTCTGGACAATACCTCAGTTAATCAAAGTCGATCTGGTTTAAGTTTATACAAATTGTTGCAATTAATTGTCATTCATCATCTAACTGCTGCATTCCTCATGGCAATGCCTCTACAAATCAGTGTTGACTTGCCGACCAATTAGCATGTTCTTCTGATGTAGTATAAAATATTGTTCCCCTTCACAGTTGGGGTTCTAGTGGAAATCCTGAGGAGGGCAAGATGAAAACCTTCAACATGTCTGTAATTTCCAATAATGCTCATGTTCTATACCACCAAATGACTGTTTACATTAAGTACAATTATTTTCTTCTTTACAAAATGCAAATCAAATAAAATAATCAAACAGGAGTGACCATTTTTAACCTTTTCAAATTGCATAAAATTTTTGGTGTTCAATTTTTCTTTAACAAAGACGGAAATCGGGATATCAACAATATTACCCAATCTTCTTTATTCTATAGGCTTTGGTTAAAATATCTCAGACATCAATCAAACGTTCATTAAGTTTTCCCAACCAAATGATGCTATTTTAACTTAAATGTAAATTAAAATGGTAACTTTGGAATTCCATGGTGTTATCTGCTGTTGGATGGAAAAGCCAAAAGGTTCTGGCTTCATCACGTCATCATCTCCTCAACATCCATAACTAGTCCTCACCTCAACATCCACACCTAGTCCTCACCTCAATATCCACACCTGGTCCTCACCTCAACATCCACACCTGGTTCTCAGCTCAAGAGGCATAACTAGTCCTCACCTCAACATCCATACCTGGTCCTCACCTAAATATCCACACCTGGTCCTCAGCTCAACATCCATACCTGGTCCTCACCTCAATATCCACACCTGGTCCTCACCTCAATATCCACACCTGGTCCTCACCTCAGCATCCATACCTAGTCCTCACCTCAGCATCCACGCCTGATCCTCACCTCAACATCCATAACTAGTCCTCACCTCAACATCCATACCTAGTCCTCGCCTCAATATCCATGCCTGGTCCTCACCTCAACATCCACGCCTGGTCCTGATCTCAACATCTACACCTGATCCTCACCTCAGCATCCACACCTGGTCCTCACCTCAACATCCACACCTGATCCTCACCTCAACATCCATAACTAGTCCTCACCTCAACATCCATACCTAGTTCTCACCTCAATATCCACACCTGGTCCTCACCTCAATATCCATACCTGGTGCTCACCTCAATATCCATACCTAGTTCTCACCTCAATATCCACACCTGATCCTCACCTCAACATCCACGCCTGATCCTCACCTCAACATCCATAACTAGTCCTCACCTCAACATCCATGCCTGGTCCTCACCTCAATATCCATGCCTGGTCCTCACCTCAACATCCATACCTGGTCCTCACCTCAATATCCACACCTGGTCCTCACCTAAATATCCACACCTGGTCCTCACCTCAATATCCATACCTGGTCCTCACCTCAATATCCATGCATGGTCCTCACCTCAATATCCATAACTAGTCCTCACCTCAATATCCACACCTAGTCCTCACCTCAATATCCATGCCTGGTCCTCACCTCAATATCCATACCTGGTCCTCACCTAAATATCCATACCTGGTCCTCACCTCAATATCCATGCCTGGTCCTCACCTCAATATCCATACCTGGTCCTCACCTCAATATCCACACCTAGTCCTCACCTCAACATCCATACCTGGTCCTCACCTCAATATCCATGCTTGGTCCTCACCTCAACATCCATGCCTGGTCCTCACCTCAATATCCACACCTAGTCCTCACCTCAATATCCATGCCTGGTCCTCACCTCAATATCCATGCCTGGTCCTCACCTCAACATCCACGTCTGGTCCTGATCTCAACATCTACACCTGATCCTCACCTCAGCATCCACACCTGGTCGTCACCTCAACATCCACACCTGGGCTTCACCTCAACATCCATGCCTGGTCCTCACCTTCTGCTCTCATTTTGGTTGGTTAACACTGAGTGATTACTATATCCACACAGGTTCCCTCGAGCGAGCATTTGGTCCACAACTGCTAGAATTGCTCAGCAATCTGGGCCCTGTGTTTTTGTTTTCAGATTTAAAATCTGCTGTATTTCATTTTATTTTTGGGAAACCTCGATGAAATTCCTTTAGGGTCGCACGGAAGGTCATTGCAGGTTCATTAGCAATCCATACAACAGAGGCAAGCTTACCTTGGGTAGTGCAATGTAGACAATTATACAATAATATCCAGTGGGTTTGTGCTGACATAACACTTGAATGAAATCCAAATACTCTCAACCTTTCTGAAAACGTGGGTCAACAGAAATATATTTGTTTACACAGGGGACTATTTTTAAGTGTTTGTCTCCTCAGTTTACCAAAAACACGATAAAATCTCCCTCTTTTTAATAACTTGTCTTTCAACGTGATCAATAATTGTTCCTAGCCGGGTCCCTGCCAGTCCTTCTTGGCTGTCAAAGTATATTAATTTCCAACCAAATAAATCGTTTAGATCATCCTTTGCCCCCCATTCTCCAAGTCTTTTTAAAATCTTGCAGATTAGAGTCAGGCTCTTTGTTTTGCCACACGGGGGATTAAGAGAGATTTGTCGCCAGAAAACTCGCGATTTAATCGCACGTTTATCCCTCAATAGCTCGAAAATTGGTGCTGGCTGCGGATTAGGACCAGACAAAGCAAGACTTGTGCAGAAAAAAGAACTGATGGGAAAAAATGCCCCCGTTTGTTTCAAGTGAGAGGGATTCTCTGCAGATTTCCACGGTGTTATTGTTCTCTCCCAAATCCTACTTTCAATTTGTTTCCATATTTCTCGGCCCCCTTTTCAATGATCAATGACAATATTATCTTCACAATGAAAAGGTCCTCGCCGATTCTGCTAATATTGACGAAGGTGATGGTGCGGAGTGGGGTGAGCTTTTGTCAGGTAGAATTGTTAATTCCTCCCCTTTCCATCCCCTTCCTCACCCTTCGTTCATGATTGATTGTATTGTTAGTCCGCTGTTTCATTTCTATCGGTAAAGAAAAAAAAGTTTGTTTTTACTTTTCAACGTAATGCCTGTTCTAAAGCTCACACAAGTAGTTGTGGTAGTTTAAAAAGGACACATTTTTAAAATTTTACAACTTTTTTAAAAAATTACCTTCTGCCAATACCCGACTCCCCCACACTAAAGAACTTCCTTAAATTAATGTTTCATCTGATAAACCCCTTCTCAGTGTATTTCAAGGTGATGTCCTGGAAGGTCCCGATTAAACAGGAGATCGTTTGCTATAACTTCAATGCTGATTTCCTTTTAAAGAATTCCTGCTTCAGGAGGCAGGTTGGTGGGGTTTCCTGGGGAGTTGAGTAGTGGGGAACTGTGTCAGATTTGTAAGGGCTCAACACGGAGCAGGAATATCCCGTAGTTCCCTCCCCTCTGCAGTTAAACCCCATGGTCGGTACTTCGTTCCATGTGATGCCGAGTTTTGTACCGACCTGGACAATCCGACCTCTCAAAACAAGACTTTGTGAAACAAAATGCAGTTTATCAAAATTGTTGACTGTTGGCTGTTTTACAGAAGTGTGTCAGTGCAACCAGACAATAGTATTCATTAATGTTGTATCATTTCCATACCCAATAGTATTGATGTAAATTTGAAACATTGTTTGAAGTATCCGCAGAGTTAAATATACATTTCATCTCGAAGGGAAGCTGGCGCGCGTGATTTTAAAGTATTTTTGGAAGTGCTCTGACTCCAAATAACACAATGCAAATAACAGACCGTCAAATAACCCCAAAACCTGACAATACAGAACAGAGTAATGAGCTTTTGCAGAGAAATGACGAGTTTCACCGTCTGTACTTTGAAGGATTCGCTTTCTGCACTTTCGAACAGCAATTCATCGACAAGGAGCTGCCTCGGTCGGAAATGCCCATGTATCCCACACTAACAGAAAGGGAACCCTGCTTTAAACCTTGGCCAGAAGTAGATTTTATGAAAGGTTTGTGGGAGGATTGCAATTTAGTCAATGCTTGGTGTGGGAGCCCGGAAGTCTGCAGTCCGCCGAATTAAAGGTTCCACTTGTGCGGAATTTCGGAGGAATTAAAGAAATGGGGAAAACTAATCTACTAATGACTTAATACACTAGAAAAGGAATTTCAAACATTGAGCAATTAAAAGCCGATTTTATTCAATAAGCAATTAATGATTGATGGCCGGGCAAATGTAATATCAAAGACAGAAGGTGAAGATCCCTCTGGTTTAGTCTGTAAATCCTCGCACTACCTGGGATTTCAGAGTTCAAACAATTCCATGTTACAGGGGATGTGTTACAGACAACCAGCTGATGAAGGAGCAGCGCTCCGAAAGCTAGTGCTTCCAATTAAACCTGTTGGACTATAACCTGGTGTTGTGTGATTTTTCACATGTTACAGGGGGTGATGGGAACAATGTTTTCGAAGGTGCGTTAAATAAACTAGCCCCGATCAAAACAAGCCGAGCAAGAGCGACAGAAATTAAAGGTGTTGACAGTCTTGGATATCACACAGTAGTCTACCTCAAAGCGAGAGTGCAAAACAGATACAGATAGACCGCAATAGGACAAAGGCTTCAATAGGAATGACGCTCATTGGGGAACCTAGACTAGGGACAGTTTAAAACCTCCACTCCTCAGGTACGACTGATTATTGATTAATTGTTCATTTGAAAACTGAGATTGATTTTTTTTGTTGAACAAAGATATGAAAGGGTGTGGAGAAAGATGAATATATCAAATTAGGTGAGAAGTAGCCATGAGTTCATTGTGTGCTAGAATATATAGAAGGGGCTGAGTGGTCTTGCTCTTGTATTATCTGATCCATTTAGATCTCTTACATGTTCCACTCTGTTTTGTAAATAAAGTTAAACAGTGACCGCGGCCAACATTAGCTTTGAGTTCACCGGGACAGTGAACAGCTGATTCCTGGGTTGCAGTTTGTTGGAACAGCAGCCCTTTGGGAAACTGCAGCAGCGACTCCCGCCCAGTCACCTCAGGCCAGTTGTCACTGGTGATCAACTGGAGGGGAGGATCCACTGTCAGCCCACCTCGGGGTGGGGGTCGTTTCTCTCTCTCTCATTGGCCAGGGACTGCCCCGGCAGGAGCTCACTCTCATTGACAGGCAGTGATCGAGTGTCCAATATAAATCCCTGTTGTTGGCGAGGGTCTGCGTACACGGGTCTCCAATAGTTCCGGCTGCTGTTACCGCAACAGGGAGGGAAAAGGCTGCACTACCTCTCGATCAAACCGTGGAGTCAAAGGTTTGGTCGAAATCAGATTTCAAGGGAATCTTTTCTCACTATGTTTCTGAGGAAGGGTCACTGGACCCGAAACATTAACTCTGATTTCTCCTCACAGATGCTGCCAGAGCTTCTGCAGCGAGTTCTGTTTATGTTTCTGTTTTCCAGCGTCTGCAGTTCTCTGTTTTTGTTTAATTGGGTTTGAAGAGTTCATTAAGAACTGAAATGGGGAAGGTAAAGGGGTATTTGTTTGCTGGGGGGATGTTTGGAAATCTCCCAATTTCTTCAAATCCCATAACACGTTACTATGTTTTCCGCTTGCAGGTTTAGCTGACTGGATCGGCTTGAGCGACCTTTCCTTCTGGAAGAAGTTATTTCAGGTGCTGGACAGTCCTGCAGGGTTGAAGGTAATTATTTGAATAGCTTTCGTGTTCGCAGTCAATATAACCATCTGAAAGTCCGAATTATTGCTACCTCAGGATAGACATTTGTCCCAGACACGAGTTAGAGAGAAGGCGTGACCTATGACCAGGGAGCTGAAACCTACAATGACCATGTTTAATTAAACCGCTTCCAGATCTCCCCTGGATTTTCACACCGACTATGGCTGGTTTTCAAAGTGCTTTTGGAGAATAGTTAGCGTTTCAAATGGAGGTTTGAAGCGATGTTTCCCAGTTAAGTTTGGACGGGCCAGTGTTGAGCTGGAACTCCTGCCACCTCGAATCGAACATGCAGCTCTTTGACCAGGAGTATAGTACTGTGGCGGATGGTTCGTTTCGACAACGCCCTCGTTTTTTCTCTCTCTCACACACACACAGAGTTGTAAAAAGTATTTTATCGACCTGATCAGAGTTGCTATACGCGGTCATTTGACAGCCCAGAACAACCCATTCTCGGCAATTCAGAAACGATGTAAGAACACCTAAAGAGAATTACGTTAAAGAAATGTCTTAGGTTTAAAGTGATTGGCAAAAGGATTAAACATGTCGAAATCAGCATTTATCCCAGAGGTGTCTGGGCTCTGGAACTCTGGCTGGAAAGATAGTGGAGACAGAAACCCCAACTCATTGAACAGAGATGTCTGGATGGGCACCTGGAGGTGACTGGGTACTGTTTGTCGGTAGGTACAGACCAAATGGGCGGAGACCCTCCATCTGTACTGTACTCCTTTCCTACTTTTTCGAGGTGTTAGGACTAATTGAAAACAAGGAATTTGCAGGGGGTGTGGGGGGAGGGGGCACTGCTTTAGTTTCTGGCTAGGATACATCGAGTCACAGATGTACAGCACAGAAACAGACCCTTCGTCCAACTTGTCCACATCGACCAGATATCCTAAATTAATCTAGTCCCATTTGCCAGCATTCGTCCATATTCCCCCTCAACCCTTGCTATTCATGTAACCATCCAGATGCCTTTTAAATGCTGTAATTAAACCAGCCTCTACCACTTCCCTGGCAACTCATTTCATATAGGCATCACCCTTTGTGTGAAATAGTTATCCCTAAGGTTCCTTTTTAACTCTTTCCCCTCTCTCTTTAAATGTCTGTCCCCTATTTTTGGACTCTTTTACCCTGGGACCTTGGCTTTTCATCTATTTCATTCCCCTCATGATTTTATAAACTTCTGTAAGGTCACCCCCAACCTCCAATGCTCCAGGGAAAATAGCCTCAGCCTATTCAGCCTCTCCCTATAGATCAAACCCTCCAACTTTGGTAGCACCCTTGAAAATCTTTTCTGAACCCTTTCAGGTTTAACAACATCCTTCCTATGGCAGGGAGACTAGAATTGAATACACTATTCCCAAAGTGGCCTAACCAATGTCCTGCACAGCCACAACATGACCTTCCAACTCCTATACTCAATGCACTGACCAGTAAAGGCTAGCATACCAAACACCACCTTCACTATCCTATCTACCTGTGACTCCACTTGCAAAGGACTATGAGCCTGCACTCCAAGGTCTCTGTTTGGCAACATTTTCCCAGGGCCCTACTATTAAGCATATGCCCTGCCCTGGTTTGCCTTAACAAACTGAACACCTCACATTTATCTAAATTAAACTCCATCTGCTAGAAGACCAGAGGAGACTGGATAGGTTGACTGTTGCTGTTCCTTGCTGCGAAGATTCTATGATTAAATCTGAACAGAATGAGCCTGTTGAATTCTTCCAGCCTGGTCCACCATTAAATAAGATAATTGGTTATGTTTCTTAACACTATTTCTACATTCCCTGACTTGCTAATATCTGTCAATTTAAATTAACTAGCAAGTTATCACTTTCTTTAGGGACGTCCACTACACTGTCACTTTTCACATGAAGTGTTTCTCAATTTCTTACTGGAATGGTCATTCTTTGATTTTAAAACATGTCGCATCCTTGAAGTTAAAAATCACACAAAACACCAGGTTATAGACCAACACCTGATGAAGGAGCCTGTTGGTCTATAACCTGGTGTTGTGTGATTTTTAACTTTATACACCCCAGTCCAACACTGGCATCTCCAAATCATGACTCCCATCCTTGAAGACTTCCCAAAAAGCAGGATTTTATTTCTCCTGACCTATCCTATCAAAATTCTAAATCTTTCAATCAGTCAAACCTTTGACCTTCTGCATTGCAATGAATATAAACCTGGAGTACGTCATCACTCCCCATTATCTAACAGTTACACCCTCGTGAATTTGTGTCCCAATTCCTCCAAGACCGATATATCTTTTCTAAGGTGCTGTGCCCAGAGTTGTTGAATTCTCCAAACACGGTCTCACTAGGTCTTTGTTTGGCTGCAGCAATAGTATTCTCTCTCTTCTTAATAATCTAACCCACATGCTATGAAGATGTCGGTTCATGAACCTTTTTGATGTTTTTTGCCCCTTGTCTTCACCTTTTAGTAATCTCCATACATGGACGCTCCGTGTATTTGAGCCTGTCTTGGAGCTAACTTTACTGAGTGTTACAAATATTCTGGTATAAAATGCAAACTGTTCAGCTAATTGCGTTTTATTTCTTAACTGAAAAAAAAAATTTCCCTGCAATTTTATGCAACATTTCAAAGTGAACTGTCCCAGAATGGACAATCGTTAAATTGAAGACTGGAATGAAGAAGGTTGGGCCATAGTTTGTCTTCTCTCAAGTGTTTCAACTATATTCAATAGGAAGAAGCAACATTTCATACAATCTTTATGAAAGTGGGAATAATTAGAAGCTAGCTGAAAGATTTAAATATGTTAAATGAATTTGAACGTGATTTGCACCTTTTTTTTTGATAAAAATGCTTTTATTTTCAATTTAATCTCTTCATTCTCTCCCTCACCTGCATTATGTTATGATTCCATGGGTATTTCCTACATTGTGGTACAGCTGTATAAGGTCATCCCTTGGTGACCTGTCTGATCAGCCACTCTTCACACAAGGCAGAGGTACTGAGGATAAACAGGACTTTCAACCATCAGCTTGTCCTCTGCTGAAAGCCATGTTTGCATGCGTTCCAGTCAGAACCATTGTATTATAATTAGGATCAGAATTTCTGGCTGCATTCTTCCTTCACTGGCTCAGTTCACTGAATCAAGCATGTGCCAGGACCAGGAACATCTGCGACTTTAATATTTAACAGTATTATTCTTTGAACAATTTTATTGTAATGCAGAAGGTCATGGAAAGGTGATGAAGGCCAGTGATGGTGAAAATCATATTGAAGAATGCACTATCACATGTTTGGTAGCATGATATTGTTTTAGCAAAGTGTGTTTACTCTGAAGGGAATCAACACAAATTGCTTTGCAGCTACAAAATAGAAGCCAGTCAATAAGATCATGACTGGTTTGTTTGTGTTTTGAATTTCACATTCCTATCTACCTCTGATAATCTTTGATTCTTTTGCCTAATAGTTCCTATTAGGCATATTAGTACATATGTACCTCTGCCTTAAAAATATTTAATGACTGTACTTCTCAAGCAAAGTTTCAAAATCTCAATTCTGAGAAAAGAACTTTTCCTCATTCCTGTCTTTTCAACAATGTCCAGTGAAGTAGAGAATTATCACCTCATAAGGAGGGACTGGTAAAATATCAAACAGGAAATGTTTTATATTTAAATTATATCTGAAGAATAATTTCATTTTTGTTTTTCAGGTATTAAGTTGAATTATAAAGTCCACCTCCCTGTATAGCAGTTTCCCGCAGAAAATGAACACAGTGTATTATTACAGAGGGAACAGCCATTGTTTGCAAAGTGTGAATTCCCTGGCTGCAGGATTTTACTTGCACCAACAGGTGAATGACCTGTTACATCAAACACAGTCAGGAGGGCAGCAACCGTTTAGTCAAACTCTCTCAATGGCTGAACACTTAGCTGGTGAGTGTTCATTATTCTGGCACCATGTAAGAGGGGAGTTAATAGGACTGGAAATGATGACTATGATTCCGTTGCTATGATAATACTCATGCTTTGCAACTCTAACTAACCAGCTTAGCCTCAGCTGATGTCACTTCTGACACTGAGTCTAGGCATTTGGTGATAGAACTCTTGTGGTTCAGTGGTAGTGTCCCCACCCCCTTCCAAGGTGTATTATAAAATGTCTAGGCAGGTAGATTCAAAATTTGTAAAGCTTGGTATGGAGTTCTTGTGGCACAGTGGTATTCTCTCTACATTTGAGCTAGGAGGTCTGGGCTGAAGCCCTACCTGCTCCAGATGTTGGTCAAAATATCCCTTGAGAAGCTGATTAAAAATACCTAAAGCTTAGTGATAACTGAAGGTATATTCACACAATCTTTATACCTTCTGGATTAACTACTCCATTAATATAACTACCAGATGACTATACCCATTGTCATTTCTATTCATTTTATTAGGATTTAATATTTGATGTTTTCTAAAATGGACAAGAGATCTGCCTTATTAGTTTTACAATCCCTCTTTATTTTCAGTAATTTCATTTCTCCCTCTTGCAATGTCATACTTCCTCAGCATTTCTATAACACAGCTGAAAATGTGTTGCTGGAAAAGTGCAGCAGGTCAGGCAGCATCCAAGGAGCAGGAGAATCGACGTTTTGGGCATGAGCCCTTCTTCAGGAATCCCTGAAACATCGATTCTCCTGCTCCTTGGATGCTGCCTGACCTGCTGCGCTTTTCCAGCAACACATTTTCAGCTCTGATCTCCAGCATTTGCAGTCCTCACTTTCTCCTATTTCTATAACACATAATGACTCAGTCAAACTTTTTTAGGGAACAGATTTTGGTTTGTCATGTGAAATTCTTGAACTTTGTCATTACTTTAGCAACTGTTTCTTTATTGCTGGGACCTTCATGGCTTTTTTGATGTTCTGTTTTGACCACTGTCATTTTAATCTCTCTCATATTTTCAACATCTTATTTTAATCTTTCTTTTCAGGGTTATTCACTGTAATTTCCCATTCATTTTGTTTCCACCCATTGAGGTGTAAGTATCCAAATGATGTTACTGACTTCCCCAAGTGCAGTGGAGTAATACAGGGACAAAATAAAGGATCATAAAATGTTTGTAGTGCAGAGCGTGGCCATTAAGCCTATTGTGACTGTACTGGTTCTCTCAGCATTTTAATTTAGTACCAATCTCCTACCTTTTTTTTTCACAGCCCTGCACATTGTTTCTCATTAAATAATAATTTAATTGACTGCTTCATTATGGGGAGGTGATGACCTTGTGGCCTTATCATGGGACTGTCAACCCAGAGACCCAGATAATGTCCGGGGACCTGGGTTCAAATCCCGTCACAGCAGATGGTGGAATTTAAATTCAATAAAAATATCGGGAATTAGGAGTCCAATGATGACTGAATCGATTGTGGAAAATATCCTTTAGGAAAGGAAACTCCCATCCTTATCTGACCTGGCCTACATGTGACTCCAGACCCACAGCCATGTTGTTGACTCTTAACTGCCCTCTGGGCAATTAGGCATGGGCAATAAATGCTGCCTAGTCTGTGCTGCCCTCATCCTGTGAACAAATAAAGTTGAACCTGCCTCCACAGTGCTTCAGGCAGAGATTTCCAGACCCTAATAACATGCTGTGCAAGAAAGGGTTTTCTCACGTCACATTTCCTTCTCTTGCAATTGTACATTAAAACTGTGCCCTCTGGCTCTCAATCCTTTCATGAGTGAGGACAGTTTCTCCGTCTGCTTTGTCCAAATCTCATGATTTTGAAAACTTGTATCAAAAGTCCTCAGAGCCTTCACCTCTCCAGGAAAAACAAACCCAACTTTTCCAATTTATCCTCCTAACTGGGGTCTCATCCCTGGAACCATCATCTGCACATTGTCCAATGCATTAAATCCTTCTTAAAGCATGGCCCCAAAACTATACACCATACTCCACTGAGGTGTAACCAGTGCCTTCTATATGTTCATTAAAGCCTTCCTGCCTTTCTGCTCTGGACCCCTATCAATGAAACTCAGAATGCTATATGCTTCTTTGATAAGTTGTCGCTGTTAATGTGACCACCTTTTAATGGCTTATGTGCACACACACCCACATCTCTCATCTCCAGCACACCTTTTAGAATAGCAGCCTTTTATTTTATTCTGTCTCTCCATTTTTTTTTGTACCAAATTTGTCACCTCCCATTCCTCCACATTGACCTTCATCTGCTATCTATCTGCTCATTCCATCAAGTTGTCAATTTGTGTTTGAAGCTCGACACTGTTACCCTTACAGTTTACAGTTCTCCAAAATTTTGCAGCATCCACAGATTCTGATATTGTCCCCTGCACACCATGATCTTGACGATTTGCGTATGTCAGGAAAATGAAGTATCTCAATTCCAGGGTAACACCTTCCTCCAGCTTGAAAAATATCCATTCGCCATTACTGAGTTTGATTGTATCCACGTTGTTGCTGTACCTTTTCATCACCTATAACTTTCCTCACAGGTCTGTTGCTCACTGTATCGAACACCTTTTGGAAGTTCATGTACACCACATTAACAGCCTTCCACCCCAACAGCCCTCGGTACCTCTTCCAAAAATTCTAGCAAGTTTCCTAAATGTGATTTTCCACGATTCCTTTTTTGCATGTGACTATTAATCATTGTTTCTCGAAGTTTCCCCATTGCTGTAGTTAAACTGATTGGTAATTCAACAAGGGTGTAACATTTGCAATTTTCCAATCCGCTGGCTCCACCCTCAAATCCATGGAAGATTGAAACATTATTGCCAATGCCTGTACCGTTTACATTTCCTCTTCCTTCCCAAACCATTGGATGCACCGCATCTAGTGCAGGTGTCTTATCCAATACTTCCTTCTCCTCCATTTTAAATCTTTCTAGTCAGCTTCTTCCTCTGTCCCCATGACTTGGGCAGTATCTGCCCTGTAGATAATGTAAGAAGCAAAGTGATTGGGGAATGAAGCTTTTTCACCTCTCTTCTGTATTCAGCTTGGTTCTCAACTGAATTGACAACCTGACACTTGCCATAAGCACATTCATTTTTCTTCAGGAAGCCCCTGGATGTGTTTGTTCTACCATTCCCTTTTGAGGAAATAAACTTTGACTATGCCCAAACCATATCTTCTCTGAAGGTATCCCACTGTTTGCTGCTGTTTTTCCTTCCAACCTTTGGTTCCAGTCTGTTTTGCCCATCTCTGTCCTTGCCTGATTGAAGTAGGGTATTTTCACTCTGGATTGTCCAATTTATTTTTTAATACTATCCTAAACCTAATTACATAATGATCACTGGCCCCTACATGTTCCCCCATTGTCACTTGTTTATTTGTATCTCTTAATTCCCAACAAATGGGCCTCTTTTGTTGTTGAACTGGACACATATTACGATAAAAAGATCTCCAGAACACAATCTAAGGACACTTGACTATCACAACTCCTTACCACTACCATTATCTTAGTATACGTATGAGTAATTAAAGTCACTACTGTATTATGAATATCAATGATATTTAGGCCTCTCTATAATTTCCATACATATTTGTTCCTATATATCCTTTCCAGGAGTCAGCAGTCTGTAGACTACACTGAACAATATAACTGCTTCATTATTTCCTAGCTTCAGTCAAATCAATTCTGCCCTTTGAACAATCAACTCATGACTTTCATGTGATGCCATTCTCAGACTTTGTTACGTTCAATTGAGATAGAAAATAGGAGTAGGAGGGCCCTCTTGTGGTGAGTGATAATAACCCTGGACTGAGATGCCTGGGTTCAAGTCCCACCTGCTCCAGAGGTGTGTAAAAACATCACCGAACATGTTGATTAGAAAAATAGATTACGTTTGTAAAAAGGAGTAGAAGGGCTCTTGCAGTGGGTGATAAGACTCCTGTGTCAGAGGCAAGGATACTATGTTCAAATCTTACCTCTTCTAGAGGTGTGAAATAATATCATCTCTTAAAGTGTAATTCATAGAGTCATAGAGATGTACAGCATGGAAACAGACCCTTCTGTCCAACTTGTCCATGCCGACCAGATATCCCAACCCAATCTACTCCCACCTGCCAGCACCCGGCCCGACTAGTCTTCTGGAATTTTTGAGGATGTAACTCTGAAGATGGACAAGGGAGATCCAGTGGATGTAGTGTACCTGGACTTTCAGAAAGCCTTTGATAAAGTCCCACATAAGAGGTTAGTGAGCAAAATTAGGGCACATGGTATTGGGGGCAAAGAACTGACTTGAATTGAAAATTGGTTGGTTGACTGGAAACAACAAGTAGTGATAAATGGCTCCCGTTCAGAATGGTATGCAGTGACCAGTGGGGTACTGCATGGATCAGTGCTAGGATCACAGCTTTTTACAATATATATTAATGATATAGAAGATGGTATTAATAGTAACATTAGCAAATTTGCTGATGATACAAAGCTGGGTGGCAGGGTGAAATGTGAGGAGGACATCAGGAGATTACAGGGTGACCTTGACAGGTTAGGTGAGTGGATTGATGCATGGCAGATGCAGTTTAATGTGGATAAATGTATGGTTATCCACATTGAGTACAGAAGCAAAGAGGTGCTTGTGCAGCTGTACAGGGCCCTGGTGAGACCACACCTGGAGTACTGTGTGCAGTTCTGGTCTCCAAATTTGAGGAAAGACATTCTGGCTATTGAGGGAGTGCAGCGTAGGTTCACGAGGTCAATTCCTGGAATGGCGGGATTACCTTACACTGAAAGACTGAAGCGACTGGGCTTGTATACCCTTGAGTTTAGAAGACTGAGAGGGGGTCTGATTGTGATGTATAAGATTATGAAAGGATTGGACACTCTGGCAGCAGGAAACATGTTTCCGCTGATGGGTGAGTCCTGAACCAGAGGACACAGCTTAAAAAAAGGGGTAGGCCATCTAGGACAGATGAGTAGAAACCTCTTCACCCAGAGAGTGCTGGGTGTGTGGAATGCTCTGCCCCAGAAGGCAATGGAGGCCCAGTCTCTGGATTAGTTTAAGAAAGGGGTTGGATAGAGCTCTCGAAGATTGATCCTTGTGGCACTCCACTAATCACAGGCCTCCAGTCTGAAAAACAACCCTCTACCACCACCCTCTGTCTTCTACCTTTGAGCCAGTTCTGTATCCAAATGGCTAGTTCTCCCCATTTTCCATGAGATCTAATCTTGCTAACCAGTCTTCCATGGGGAACCTTGTCAAACACCTTACGGAAGTCCATATAGACCACATCTACCGCTCTGCTCTCATCAATGCTCTTTGCCAAAAATATCTAGGAACAGGAGTAGGCCTTTGTGCCTGCTCCACCATTCAATATGATCATAGCTGATCATCCAGCTCCGTATCCTGTTCCTGCTTTCTCCCCAAATCCTTTAGCCCTAAGACTATTTCTGTCCCCTTTTTTGAAAATTCAATGTTTTGGCCTCAACCACTTTCTGAGGCAGATAATTTCGCATCTTCACCACACCCTGGGTGAAGAAGTTTCACCTCACAACTGTCATATTAATTGTCATAAGATTATGAGTATGGTGATGTGTTAGGAATATAGAGGTTTTGAGTTCCTCTCAACAATCTCTCAATTTAATTGATCAAATTGGGTAATTTTGGGCTTGCACCATAATTGTTATCATGTAGCTTGTAAAACTCATCAGGTTCACCAAGAACCTTCTTAAAGGAAAAGGCGGCCATTCTTGTCAGATCTGGCCAACCCCAAATTCTAGTTCACACAAAATTGACGAGTTTTAATGAGATTTACAGTAGCCTGGAAGCTACTTGAGCATAAAGGAAAATGATTCTTAGAAGGTAGACTACTCTCACCTACATGTGTCAGTTAGGGAAAGGCAGTCCAATACCAGTGTTATCCACATTCTGATAACAACTCTCTTTTTAATAAAAAAAATCCACTATCCTTGTTCTTTACACAAAAATGTAAAACAGTGTCAAACTTCCTCAGAAAGACACTGAATACTTCAGACTTATTTTACTTAATTATTAGTATTTTGACATTTATTAATATTTTGAAGAAATAATCCTAGAAGCGAGATATGGCAGTTGTCGTCAGAAACAGAGACGGAGTAGAACAGCCTTTACAACTGAACAGCTGGAGGCATTGGAGCAAGCTTTTCAGAAAACACACTACCCTGACGTGGAGATGAGGGAGAGGCTTGCAATGTATATTGACCTTCCAGAGGCAAGAATTCAGGTATGTTCAGAGGTGGTCAGAGACTACAGTATGCTTGCTATAATTGCTGTGGGCCAATCTGCTGAATGGATGATTGTTCAACTGAGTACAACTTTGCCCATTTACTGAAACTGGCCATTGTTGGACAAAAATATTACCAGTTTCACTCTTGTCCACCAGCCCCCCCCACCACCACCACCAACATGCAGTATTGAAATAATGAACTGTATTCCAAGTTAGTCTGAAATGTGTCAAGATGATGTGGTGAGGCTGAGTCCAATGCCAACCTCCATGGCTGGGAGGGTGGTGTGGAGGAAGAGGCTGTGAGCATTGAATGCTGGAGATGGGGGAACTCAGAGGGAATGCTTGCCAAGTTGGAGGCCTACAGAAGTAGGCAGTGAGTGGGCTGCAGTTGCCAGGTACCTGCTGAGGCTCTCATGTCAGGAACTGTCATTATCTAGTTTATCCCTGATACGTGGGAGAATAGGTAATTCAATATAATTGAGGTGAAATTAGGAAAAAAAATATAAATACGTGCAAGTAGGCCTGCCACTACTCAGTGATTCTCATCTCACCGTTCAAAACTTGAAAAATCAGATTCTTTTTTAACATAGAAAATCTACTTTTTCCAATCTTGTTGTATTTTCCTAACTGACTTGCCATTGCCCACATTGTTCAGTGGCTGGAACAATTTAACCCTATGTATCCAACTTTGGGCATTATATTATAGGAAGAATATAAAGGCACTTGAAAATATTTGTAAGAATGATCCTAGGGATAACATCCTTCAATTACATAGTTTAAAATGAAAAATTTATGTTGGTCTCCTTAGAAAGGAGAAAGTGGATTGGAAATTTAAGATTATTCAAAATTATGAGAAAGTAGGTGGGGAGACCCATTGATGGATGTGCAAGAGTTGAATGAAAAAATCTGGCCGAGCAGAGGTTGATAGCCAAGTTCAGTACCCATGAGGATGGTCTCAACAAGGACCTTGGGTTCATGTTACACTACAGGTGACTCTCACACTCTCTCTCCTCATACCCACGCGAACACAGAGGCTTGTATTCCATCACACTCTCGCACACACACAAACACACACTCTCTCACATGCATTCACACTCACATGCAGACATTCTCTCTCTCTCATGCATGCACACACATGTCTATGGAGTGAATTTACATTTTTGCAGATACAATCTATTTTGTTCAAAAAGCACACAATCTGCAGGCAGTTAATGCATGCAGTCAATCCATGTAATAATTTATAAATTCCACATTGGAAATAGAACCAGTCTGACTCAAGATTGGGATACAGACAGACTCAAACCTTGCACCTTTAATCCATTGTTAGAATGGAGATGACACCTTTTTAAAAATAAAACCTTTAGTTATTTTGAGAATGTGACTTCAAAGAAGTTCTGCGATTTAGATATTAATGAACTGCAACCTATTCTAAAAGATGAAAGACTTAAGAGCAATTTATCAGTATATCACTTCAGTTGCATGACACTGTAATCTTTTGTTATAAATCTGTGTCTTATGGTCCTGCTCCACTGTACCTGATGAAGGAGCAGCGCTCCGAAAGCTAGTACTTCCAAATCAACATGTTGGACTATTACTTGGTGTTGTCCACCCCAGTCAAACACCAACTCCTCCACATCATAGGTCACTGCAGTAATTTTTCAGGTTTAATTACTTATAAATTTAATGCCTTTAAATGTTGACCCTGTCTCCTCCAAGGCAAAAGTGAGGACTGCAGATGCTGGAAACTGGAGTTTAGATCAGTGTTGCTGAAAAAGCACAGCAGGTCAGGCAGCATCCGAGGAGCAGGAAAATTGATGTTTCAGGCAAAAGCCCTTCATCAGGAATACTACTCCAAGCCAGTTGCTAGAGTGTCACCTGAACTCACACTTTAAAGAATATTATTACGCATTGCAGTTCTCCGGAAAAATGGACTGAATCTGATCCCTAAAACAGAAACAAATAAAAAAAAGTAGACAACCCGAGTACTGGAAAAATGGAACTTGACAATTTTTTCACTTTACATCAGTGACCTACACAGACAGATTGTAATGGATAAAAACTGTAATGGATTAAAAATTGGTAAAAGCCTCTGAATCATATTTAATTAAAGTGACATTTCACATGTTTTTGGTCACCATAAAGCAGTCATCCTAAATTTGTGTAATTGGATTTATGCATAAGAATTGTTATTTATTGCCTGAGATCTGCTACTTTTAGAGAAATCATGATCTGTGCTTGTGACTTTCTGAAAAGCCGTCTGTACTGTTTGGAAAGAGACTTTGAAAGTTTTTGAAACATTTCTGTGATCACTATCTGCTATACAAAATGCATCTCCTAATGCCATTATTTACTTTAGTTAAAACTCACTTGGTTATAAACCCCAAAGATTGGTGACATAAAAATATCCATCTCATGGACTTAATGATTGGTAATACACAGAAGGATAGTTTTTTGAATACGTTGTATGTGTAGTCCAGGTCGTGACAGTGGTCTACTACCCAGAAGAGTTTCGATAAGTGGAATTGTGGAGCTTTGGAGGCTGGCAATGAGACACAAGTAAAGTCTGAACAAGAGGAATAAAAAATTGATGAGGGTTCAGGCAGTAGTGTCCAAGCAAATTCAGGTCTGAAGAACTTAATTAAAACAGACTCAACTGAACATGAAGAAACAAGCTATTTGTGTTTAAAGCCCTGCTCCAAAGCAGTAGACTATTTACTACTGCAGTAAATCCTGCCCTAACTGAGTCCTCAAAAAAGGAACTGATTTTTTTTTTTCCCCCTAAACCACCAAGGAGTTCAGTGATTTGTGGCTGTTTCTGAATTTTACAAATGCGCTTCACAGATCCAAAACAACTATTGGAAACTTAGAAACTTTCTGTTGAAAATGTCTGTCTTTTAAACAGAAATACTAATTGCTCACCTAATTTAGGTATGGTTCAAAAATAGACGAGCCAAGTATCGCAAGCACCAACGCGATTCAGAGAGGGATGAGTTTCTGATAGACGATAGTCAATGGATGAAGAAAGTTGACAGAAGAGAAAGAAACCTCAAATTGGAAAAAGAAAAATGTCACATCCAGCAAAAAGACTTGGAATTCTGTCACTCCATTGGTAGCCCATCAACATCTGTAATTAGAACGGCATCTTTGACTGCAGATATGTCCAGCAGAGAAAAACCAGTAAAGCATATTGTTACAACAAATATGGGTAAGAAGCCTGGTTTTAGATTCTCTTCAGCAAAGTTCTTTGTGTATGATCCGTAACTATGTAGAGCATTAAATTTCTGTACACAGGAGTCTTTCTTCATGGAGTTATAGAGTTTGTAGAGCTTGGAAAGAGGCCCTTTGGCCCATTGTTTCTGTGCCAGACAGAAAGCCATTTTCCAGCGCTTGGCCCATATGTTATCATGAGTTTCAGTTAGAGTCATAGAGATGTACAGCACAGAAACAGATCCAACTCGTCCAAGCTGACCAGATATCCCAACCCAATCTATATCCCTCCAAACCCTTCCTATTCATGTACCCATCCAGATGCCTTTTAAATGCTGCAATTGTACCAGCCTCCACCACACCCTCTGGCAGCTCATTCCGTACACGCACCACTCTCTGCGTGATGATGTCCAGAGTTAGGTCTCTTTTATATCTTGCCCCTCTCACCTGAAATCAATGCCCTCTAGTTCTGGACTGCCCCATCCCAAGGAAAAGACTGTCTATTTATCCTATCCATGTCCCTCATCATTTTATAAACCTCTATAAGGTCACCCCTCAACCTCTGCTCCAAGGAAAACAACCCAACCTATCCAACCTCTTCCTATAGCTCAAATCCTCCAACCTTTGCAACATCCTTGTAAATCTTTTTCTGAACCCTTTCAAGTTTCAAAATGTCCTTCCGATAGGAAGGAGACCAGAACTGCACGCAATATTCCTAAAGTGGCCTAACCAATGTCCTGTACAGCTGCAACATGACCTCCCCACTCCTGTAGGGCTGAAAATGTGTCGCTGGAAAAGCGCAGCAGGTCAGGCAGCATCCAAGACCAACTGTACCTCTTATGCTCAAATCCAAATCACTTATATAAATGACAAAAAGTAGTGGACCCAGCACGGATCCTTGTGGCACTCCACTGGTCACAGGCCTCCAGCCTGAAAAACAACCACCAGTCTGAAAAAAAAACCCTCCCACCACCCTCTGTCTTCTACCTTTGAGCTAGTTCTGTATCCAAATGGCTAGTTCTCCCTGTATTTCATGAGATCTAACCTCGCTAACCAGTCTTCCATGAAGAACCTTATCAAACGCCTTACTGAAGTCCATATAGATCACATCTACCACTCTGCCCTCATCAATCCTCTTTTTGTTACTTCTTCAAAAAACTCAATCACGTTTGTGAGACATGCTTTCTCATGCACAAAGCTATGTTGACTATCCCTAATCAGTCCTTGCCTTTCCAAATATATGTATATCCTGTCCCTCAGGATTCCCTCCAACAACTTGCCTGTCACCAACGTTAGGCTCACCGGTCTATAGTGCCCTGGCTTGTCCTTACCACCTTTCTTAAACAGTGGCACCATGTTAACCAACCTCCAGCTTTCCGGCACCTCACCTGTGACCATCGATGATACAATTGGACTTTTGCTCGACAGTTTTATGGCTTTTGCTGTTACGTGTTGTCCAAAAACTTATAGAAAGCTGGCAATAAATCACAATTGTCAAGAAAGGGAACATATGAGCCAAAAGAGATGAAGTTCGATTGAAACTGCTTGTAACAATTTTAGGTTTATGAGGTTTATTTGTGTAGGAATTGGCCTATTTTGTGGGTATGAAATGAACACAAGACTCAATTTTGGGGTTTATCAACCTGTGCTGCAAAGGTGCCTGAAAAATCTACCAAAATGAAGTCAGATTATTCATCAGGCATTGAGCTGCCTTAAAACATATTGGGCATCCTAAATCTGTAGGTGAGATGCCACATGGTTGTTTTTGGCTATCTTGCTGATGTTGGTCAGTGCTGAATGGTCATGCTGTTAGTCCTGCCCAGTTCTTGGTATTTGAATTTACAAAAATCCTTTTGAGATCCAGGAGGGGTATGACCTCACCCTCCAGCTTGCCATAAATCTGCTATCACAAACAAATGGAAATTACACAGCGTACATGAGTGATGACAAAAGATCTCAACCTCAGTGTCACTAAAAAATTTCTGTTGAATGTGTGGAAAACTCCTTGAATGCATACTGTACTTAGAAAACAATATGCCAAACCTGAGATGACTACAAAAGCTGTATTTAACCTAGGTTAAGGATGACCCAATACTCGTTGGACTCCTTTCATTGTTATTTTTGTTTGCTATCTCTAATATCTGATATCCTTCCTAAAAAAAAAAAAACCTCAGGAGGCCACATGCAAGTTTTATCTGGAAATATTGAAATAAATACATGCACTTCTGTTTAAACCAGGTAAAGTTCAGTTCAATTTGGTTCCTAAATTTAATGGCAGCCTTGTAACATGAAGCTCGTCTGACAAGGGGGTAGACTCTGAAATCTCATTGCAAACGGGCTTCCAGGATCACCCAAAAGGAAGGCTTCAAGACTTCAAGTGGCTCGAACACCAACGCAGATTGGACATAGGCCTCTGCCCTGATATGTTGGTTATCATTACTTACATTTGCATGAAAAATTGATTAAATTGAAATTGAATTTAAATTTCACTCAAATGTATGGAATGCACAAGCTTAAAAATCTAGCAAGGTGATGTTATCATTTGACACTAACCAGTTAAACAAAATTTATATTACATGAAATGTGAATGGATCATGTTGGTAGATTGAACCTATCTCAAATCAAAATTTGTATGCATTTTTCACTAAATACCAGAAGTGGGAGCTCTGGATATATTTATTTTCTCCTTTCCATTTAGGAGACTTCTACACCTTTAGTTGCAAAGAGGTCAGCTCAGAGGTCTGCAAGAGAAGAGTGGAATTATTCCTTTATTCTCTCAATTATTCTATAACTAATACTGTTGAAACATGTGGCTTTCATTTGAAACTTTCCTCACATGACTATTTTAAGAATTATAGAGATTGGTTCTGCATTAACCTCTATGCTTTATCTGAGGAGGGAATATTTTGATTGCCTGTACTTCAACTGTTTGTATTATTAAAAATTATCTTCACTAAATAATATTTCCTGCAGGTCTCGTTGCAAAGCTTGGACTATTTGATGAAAGCATCAACATTCAGATCCCAGAATATTCCACTCTGCAACAATATAGTGTGTCTCTGCCTGATCAAATTCAGCATCATGTAGCTTTAGCAAATTTCTTCCTGCCAGAATCTCACTATGGAATTCATCTCCCAAACCTGAATGTTGATCAGGCATCTGCACAGAACCCTTCATACCACCAGAGGAGTTCTCATACACTGGAAGCTTGTCCCACCTCACTCATTCACCACTCCCCTAAGTTGTCAGACCCAAAACCCAACAGTATGGGGAACAGGCGACATGCCAAACAAAAGGCAAATTTGTTGGGCCATAACCTCCAAAATTAAAGAAGCTTTGTACTAATCACTGAATTTGTGGATGGCTACATATTTTATATAGTGACAAAATGAACAAAAATAAAATGAGTTTACATTGAAGTCTAGTTTTGTTTATTTTACTCATATCTCACAAAATGATTGCCTACAAAAAGAATAAATATCTTTTCATTAAAGCATATGTTTTCTGAATGCAAAGTCTTCATTAAAGAAGTATAATGTGAATAACTATCACTTCAATCAAGGGTCACTGCTTTAGCTGCTCCACAGGAATATCTGCATGATTTAACAGCCATTAAAAGAAAGATGTAAAAATTGAGATTTTGTGAATGGGGCTAGTTCTTCTGGGTGGCAGCTGTTGCATTTCCACCGGGAGTGTGGTGGAAAGAGGGGGTGCAGGGAGAGGCCAATTAAGCCAGTAGAGGTTGAGTTTCAGCCTGCTGCCAAAACATTTCTGATGGGGTGGAGAGAAATCACCACCCAATCCAAGCATAGCCAACAATGTAGTGACAGGGTGGGCAAGTGAACTTCCAGCTTAGAGTTTCTACAGCAGGCAAGTTATTGCTGACCAACACTCAGGGTGGAGCTTTGGTGTTGCAGACCATCCACTGGCAGGAGTCAAACCCATCTGGAGCTGTGGACTAAGGATGTGACCTGACAGGAAACTGTGTTTATGCTGCTCCTTGTTTTTTTTGTTGTCCTTGTTTTTTTTCAGAGGGGTTGTAAAGGCATGGGTCCCAATATGTCTGGGTTTCTCTACTTGAAGAAACTTTTAAGTTTTAAAAAAACACTTATACAATGAAAACGGATTGGCTAGCTCTTCAGGCTCAGCTTTTTTCTGGTTTGGTTTGGTTTTAGCAAGCTGTTATTGCAGCTGCTGGTCAGGTTCTGAGGCTGCTGGTCAAAGAAACAGCTCCATGCTGATCCTTTCTCTCCCTCTCTGATATTTTTCCTGGAAGTGCTTGTGCTTGATTTTACCTTTTTTGTCAAGGAATGTTTATGGGGATGTTGCAAATATTTAGAACGGCATAATTTAGTTGTGATAGAGTCGATTGAGTTTTTAAGTAGTTACGTTATTCTAAATTTGGTTTTTGTTCGGTTGTGTATAAATAAATGCTGTTTTGTTTAAAACTGAGTGGTTGGGCCTGCTGCAGTACTCCTGGAATATCCACTTTACAGCTGCTTAAAACAACTAGAAAAGTTAGGGCCTGAGCTACCTTCTTGAAAAGTTTTGAGGTGGTCTAGCCTGGTCCCTAACAAGACCATTTTGTGGTCACCTCCCAACATGCCATCCAAAGCCACAGTTTGCAGAGCATTCATCTTTGCAGGCACTTGAGATGTGCCCCAGTATCATAAGTACCTGCTTTAATAAGTTAAGATTAGGAAACCTCTCCTGACCCAAAAGACACTGTCAGGAACATCACTGAGATCTTGGAGGTCATAGCTTGACATCTCTTCTGAGATGCTGTCTCCTCAGATTTTGGCCTCATCATCCATATCACTCAGTGTAAATCTTAAAACAATCAAATATGATATAATTTAATATAAATTATCTAGTCCTCTACTTTTGATTTTATTTCTGAGTTCTAAGCTGCTAGGTACTGTATACAAATATTTAGTAAAAGCTTTAGACTCTGTGTTCTCCTTTGTGAGTTGGTCATTGATCATAAACATTGATGTTCCCTTACCTACCAAGAAACTTCATACAGTTCAGTTCAGAAAATAAAGCATAATTTTAAATAAATAAGACACCTTGTTTAAAAAATCCAGGTATACAAAGACTCTGCTCTGAGACACATTCTAAGAAAATGCAAACAAATCCTTAGACCATAAAACCATAGGAAATGGGAACAAGAATAGACTATTTGGCCCCTCAAGGCTGCTCTGCTTTTCACTAGTATCATGACAGATCTGACAACCACTTCCTTGCCTTTTCCTTGAGCACTCTACCCCCACAGCTCCCTGTGACAAGGAGTTCCAAAGACTCACAACCCTCTGAGAGAAGAAATTCCTCTTCATGTCACTCTTATATTAGCGCTCTATAATTGAGACTGTGACCCCTGGTCATGGAGTCTCCCATGAGGTGAAACATCCTCTTAGCATTTACCCTGTCAAGCCCCGTAAGAACCCTATATGTTTCAGTGAGATCACCTCTCATTCTTTGCAATTTCAGTGAGTAGCATGCCAACCGTTTTTGTCTTTGCTCATAAGAGAAATCCCACCCGTCCAGGGATTATCCGAGTGAACCTTCTCTGAAATGCCTCCAATGAAATGAATTTTTTTTTAAAAGGGGACCAAAATTGCTCACTGTACTCGAGATGTGGTCTCACCAGCACCTTGTTCAGTTGTAGTAAGACTTCCCTACTCTTCTACTCCAACTCCCTTGAAATAAGGGCCAACATGCCATTAGCCTTCCTCAATACCTGCTGCGCTTGTGTGCTCGATCCTTCATTTAAGATCAGTTTTCAGAATCTTATAAACATTAGTATTAATTTTTTAAAAATACATCCCTTTATACAGTTATCAACAAAACGTGGCCAGTCAATACTAGAGATATACACTCAATAACTACACATCATCATGTCACCTACTAAATTAAGAACCCTAACTTCAGATCTGGATGCTGAAGCTCTAATGAAGACTCAACAAAGCAGAGGCACAGAGCTTATAACTTGAACAACTCAGTTGTAGTTTTACTACTTACTTCCTTCAACTAGCTGCCTAAGATCATGGCTCACACTTGGTACAACTACATTAGAAACAATCCTCCCAAAAATCTCACCCAAGTTTCTATACTTTATCTATGAGGTCTTGTGAGCATCAACGGGCCCAAGCAGTAAGTGGAAAGAGAATAATTCCAACCGCATCCTAACTGAGATCAATTCGTTCTTTAGCCATTGACTAAATTTTCAATATTTCTGATCCACTCCATCTTACTGAGGGGTACTGTAAGAGATGCGCAAATTCTCTTTTTAAATAATATTGTACTATGACGCATGATGGTTTGGATGGGAGGAAGGGAAATGAAACAGTGTGGTTACAAAGATAATTTTCGTCTGTTTATCTGTCATTAATCTGTCATTAATCTGTCATTTTTGCGTTGTGATCTCTGTACTTTCAAGCTTTTTATAACTTCAGCATCTGATGGGCATTAGTCTGTGGTTGGTTGGAAGCATAGTTTCTTAACCACTAACACATTCATTCTCACTTTGCAGTCCAACTCCTTAGTGTCGGCTGTATATTTTATCTCTATCATCATTACATACTCGATATCCAGTGTGCCTTGACCTATATAGTTTGTACCATCTCTTAGTTAAATCTGAACTTGTTTGCTCCACTTTCAGACTTTTTTCCAAGAAATTGCTCACTGACTGGAAAATTAAAAATTAATCAATTAACTATTTGACTCCTGAATTTTATTCATTGTTTTCAGTCCAACTGTTACTTGATTAATCTTTAAAGAAATATTTTCTCGATATTCAGTCCATTTTTGATTGCTAACAAAGTGAATGGAAATTTCATTGATATTGCTATCAAGTGGCACTGGCTCAGCAATATCCTGAGTGGAAAAGAATGCTCAGGGTTGTCCTTTTATAATCGCAATTCCTTGTTGATAATCCAGTGCAGTAATACAATTCAGGCAAAAAAAACCTATGACTAATTGTCCTTTTCCCCTTCTCATCCTGGTATCTGAAATTCCATCTGCCAAATCAAAGCAGCCTGTATTTCTGTAGTTAGGTTATTTTAATAGGCCTGGTACCTGCAAGAAGGGTATCTTTTAAAGTACTATCATGCAGCAATTACTCAACAGTAAATTTCTCACACACTCACTTCAGGTTCCAATGGTTCAACTCAACTTCAGAGCTTTTTTTGTTATTCATTCATGAGTTGAGGACATCACTGGCTGCACCAGCATTTATTGCCCATCCCCAGAGGGCAGTTAAGAGTCAACCACGTTGCTGTGGGTCTGGAGCCACACGTAGGTCAGACTAGGTAAGGATGACAGGTGAAAGTGAGCACTGCAGATGCTGGAGATCAGAGTCAAGAGTGTGGTGCTGGAGAAGCACAGCCGGTCAGACAGCATCCGAGGAGCAGGAAAATCGACGTTTCGCGCAAAAGGCCTTCATCAGGTATAGGTAAGGATGGCAGTTTCCTTGTGTACCTGCACATTAATGAACAATGTTTTTTTGCTGACAATCAGCAATGGATTCTCAGTCATCATTAGAGACTTGATTCTAAATTTTTATTGAATTCAAATTCCACCATAGCAGGATTTGAACCTCGGTCCCAGGAACATAACCTGGGTCTCTGGATTAACAATCCAGTGATAATACCACGAGGTCATCATGTCCCTAACACACAGAATAGTGTTAATGGTTGTTTTTTGATATGAAGAAAGGTTTGTAGTGGATATGTTTTGGAGAAGAATCATATTGGACTTGAAATGTTAACTCTGCTTCTCTCTCCACAGATACTGCCAGATTTGCTGAGTTTCTCTGTTTTTGCTTCAGATTTCTGGCATTGACATATCAAATCAACATTGACAAGTTGATGGTGTGCAGATAGGTGGCAGATGAAGTTTAAGTGTGAGACAATACAACAAACATGAAGAAACAGGATAAATAGAGAGTATTATTCCTAAGTGTGTGCAGGAGCAGAAGTAGGTGTATATGTGCATAAGTCATTAAATGCGATGGGATAAGTACACAAAACTATTTTTAAAAAACTTTCTAGGCTTCATTAATATAGGCGTGGCATATAAGATTATGCAGAACCTATAAAAGGCACCAGTTAGATCTCACCTGAAAGATTGTGTCCAGTTTTGGGAGCCACACTTTAGGAAGGATATGAATGTACTGGTGAGTAGGCAGAATAGGCTTACAAGACTGGCCCCAAGGTGAAAAACTTCAATAATGAGAATAGATCGGAGAAATTGGGACTGTTGTCCTTGGGGATGAGGAAGCTGAGGGGAAACTTAATAGAAGTTTTTGAAATCATGAGTGTTCTGGGCGCAGTAGACAGAGAGAAACTGTTTCCACTTGTAAAAGGATCAAAAATCAGCAGATACAATTTCCACATGTTTTGCAAAAGAAGTAAATACAAAGTGAGAAAAATCATTTTCACACTAAGACTACACCACAACACCCTCAATCTTCCACTTCGTACTGAGTCCATGGGCCATTTGGTTACTAGTACTCAAGGAGGAACCATGAGAAGAAATAATGGTCTTAACAAAATGTAATTTATTGCACTTTAGCAATAGGTAGAAGTTGCATTGACTCTGTGGAGCAGTTGTAGTGCCCCTAATCTGGACTGGAACACCTGGGTTCATGTCCCACCTGCCAAGGAGACATGCCAAAAGCATAGAGTTATAGAGTCACAGAGATGTACAGCACAGAAACAGACCCTTCGGTCCAACTTGTCCATGCCGACCAGATATCCTGACCTAATCTAGTCCCATTTGCCAGCACTAAACCCTTCCTATTCATATACCCATCACATGTCCAAACAGGCTGATTAAAAATAATGCTATTGACTAGTTAACATATTAACTAAGCCCATTATGAGATTCTTCTTTTCCCTGCCAAAGACTGTATTGGGGGGAGCTTTAAGTAATTTCTAACATTGAATTTTTAAGATCCATTGCATTTTGACTCAGGGAAGGGCACTACCAACTGAGCCATGGCTTAACTCCTGTACACAGCTTCACTATTAATGAAACATCACTACACAGTGGTCTCCAAGTCACTCCAAAAATAGAAATGATTTGTGGGCTGTTGTCATTTGGCACGACAGCAAATGGCTACAATCTGTTAATAAAACAAAATGTATATATGCCTGTTTATACTGTGTTATTATTCACTGAAAATGCAGATTAATAATTAGAGAGGTATTTGTCTTTTTGCTGAATTTTTCTCCTGGAAACTTATTCATGATACCCATGTACTGAGGCTCATGCTAATTTGTGGCAAAGGTGGAAAATGGAGCAGATTGGCTACATGTTATACTCCCTGACTTCCATCATCTGTGTTTATCACATGAAATACTGACCTATTTAAAAATATTTTAATAATAGCCAAAACATGATTTATAGCATATTATAAGTCAAGACACACCATTATTAAAGTGGATGTGTGAAGCAATTTATTTCTATGATTCCAAGTTGAGATCCATGCGAAGTGCAGCATTTCTCATTGATAAGCTTTTCATTTATTTTCTTCTTCACTACATTGTTCTCTCTTCAGATTTCTGCCACTGTCTGAAACAAATGAAAACATTTTGTTCACTTTTCTCTATTTGATGCAAGATTTTGAGATATCAGGCAAAGCAATATATTAGTTTCTTACGATGTTTATTTAAAAGTAGAACTCAAAAAAATGTATTCATTAGCATGCATGCACAATAATTGTCAGTTCTATGTAACAGAGATTACACAATCTGGGTGAAAAGTAGTCAGAAACTATATGTGGGTGAATATGTGTTTGTGCATTCAGTATGCACGAGTTAAGACTGTCCACAATTTAATGTTGTAATCTAATTGTACTGTCACTGTCTCTGTAGTCATCATAAATGGGATCCTACAAAATAGAATAAATCACGTGATTTACTGTCTAAGAGTCCTGTGCATTTCAGATTTCTTTTTAAAATAGTGATGCCTGCTGTTTAAAATGTATGCTGTTTAAAATGTATTCTGTAGCTGTCTGAATAGGAAAACATGTGCACCACTTCCTGCTGTACATACTCTGTAAGTATTTCCAGATTTAGGTCATTGAGCGCAAACAAGATTTGAAAGAATTAATTTCCCAACTTCAGTCTGCTCACAGCTCAGAGCTGAGTTCTGCACAAATAAAAGGCAATGAAACCTTCAAAATAAAATTAAATGTCTCCTGAGTGTAACAAGGTAGACCTTAAAAACTCTGACAGTGTACTTCTTGGGTGCACTGGTGTTATGCTGACATGGGACAGGTAGAAAATATAATTGACTATTTGCTCAGACACATTTTACCTTTGTTCAACATATGATAGTAATCTCTATTACTAGAGGCATAGTAATGTCTATAAATGTACAACTGTCTTGTAAATGTACTTTTCTGAACTCTATTTCAGGAGCATTGATTGCGTCTGAGCCAAAAGATCTAGTTTCAAATCTCACTTATGGACTTGATGGCCAGGAAAGTATGTTCATAGAGCAGCTGAACATGCAGAGTATCATCCCAAAAATCATTTTGATTAGTTTACAGCAGGCAGTAAAAGCGGAACAGTCTCCTGGTCAGGCAAGGCTGTTGTGGAGTGGCCTCCCCCTTCAAGCTAAAGTCTCTGGCAATAGACTGGCAACATGTTCCTGAAAAAGCAAGGCATGGAAATGGACATTAGCATGTCCTGCATCCCCCTTCACGTATCACAAGGCACAGCAGAAGTATGTGAATCAAATCTTTTTCTTAATCTGACAAACAAGTTGCCTCTTCAGAGAGTTAAAGCATTGTTGCTGCAGGTGACAATGATTTGACATTTTAAAAATGTCATATTGATATGGTTGTGGACCCCAGCTATAAATTAGACAGATGTCTCTCAATGAACATTTCAAATGCGCTAAGAGACTGAGAAACAGATCGCCACAATATATGGATTAAAAAAAACTTCCGTCTAGTTTGCATAATTGTCAGCCTTGGATCTGTCCAAGTTTTATAAGTTGAGTCAGTAGATTGTGAGCTAAGAATTTTTAAAAAAATCAATTTGTTCTTTGGGGTTCTTGCTCTTCATGAGTTGACTCGTTCCTTACATTACACAGAACAAGAGCTGTGAAGTGTTTTTGAACATCCTCTGGTTTTAAAAAAAGAACTACAGACAGGGAGTGTCGTGCTTCATAAACAACACAATTACTGGCCGTCCCTTTGATGGCGGTAATGCTTACCATTTCTGTTTGCAAATCCAACTGCCACAACAATCACCAAGACAACAGCTTTGCAGGCAATGAGCAGAGAAGTGTTCAACAGGGTGTGGTTGAATGCTGGAAAAATTAGAAAACCGTAATGATGAAACATTAATGACGAGAATTTTTTAAATTTTGAGCATTAGAGGAATCCCAACTTTCAACTCTCGGACTCAGACTAATACTTGTTAAGTGCAGAACAAGGTCATTAGGCCTATCCTGTTAACATTAGTGAACAAAGATCTGACCACACCAATCCCATATTTTAGCTTGTACCTCATAGCCCTGGAGGCTATGACAAACCAATTAAATATCGAAATATTGCTTAAATATTACCAGAGTTTCTGATTCAACTACTCTTTCAGCCAGTGAGCTCCAGACTCCCACTGTCTTTTTTTTTAGATTTGATTACAGTGTGGAAACAGGCCCTTCGGCCCAACAAGTCCACACCGACCCGCCGAAGCGAAACCCACCCATACCCCTACATTTACCCCTTACCTAACACTACGGGCAATTTAGTATGGCCAATTCACCTGACCCTGCACATCTTTGGACTGTGGGAGGAAACCGGAGCACCCGGAGGAAACCCACGCAGACACGGGGAGAACGTGCAAACTCCACACAGTCAGTCGCCTGAGGCGGGAATTGAACCCGGGTCTCTGGCGCTGTGAGGCAGCAGTGCTAACCACTGTGCCACCGTGCCGCCCATTTAGACATTTACCTTCTGGTTGAAAAACTCTCATTAGCCCTCCTTGTTGCCTTTGACCTCTTACCTTGAATTGATGCCTCCTGCTTATTGACCCCTTCACCAATAGCTGAAGGACTTGCCATCTATATCGCTCATAATCTTATACACCTTGATCAGGTCCCCTCTCAACCTTTGTTCATCCAAAGAAATTACCCTCGACTATCCAATCTTTCTTCATAGCTCAAACCTCTTAGCTAAGCAGCATTCTGGTTAATCTTCTCTGTATCCTCCCTGGTGCAACCTCATTCTTCCTATAACATTGCGACCAGAACTGCACCCAGTAGTCCAGTTTTATCCTCACTAAAGTTTTATACAAGTGCTCAGTGTTATTTTCACCTCCATATACAGCATATTTTAAGTTGGAAGCTACACAAACAAGTTATGTTTTTTAATCATTCATGAAATGTGATTAGATTACTTACAGTGTGGAAACAGGCCCTTCGGCCCAACAAGTCCACCCAGACCCATTCCCCTACACCTAACACTACGGGCAATTTAGCATGGCCAATTCACCTAACCTGCACATCTTTTGGACTGTGGGAGGAAACCGGAGCACCCGGAGGAAACCCACGCAGACACGGGGAGAATATGCAAACTCCACACAGACAGTCGCCCAAGGTGGGAACTGAACCCAGGTCTCTGGCGCTGTGAAGCAGCAGTGCTAACCACTGTACCACCGTGCCGACCTAATGTGATATTGTCCATCCCTGGACAAGGTGGTGGTGAGCTGTCTTCTTGAACTGCTGCAGTTCTTGGGGTAGTGTACCCTCACACTGCTGGAGGAAGATGCAGGATATTGATTTCCAGCGATTATGACATAACAGCAGTATAGTTCCAAGTCGGGTTGCTGCATGGCTTGGAGGTGATGGTATTCTCATGCAGTTGCTCTCATTGTCATTCTGGGTGGGAGAGGTCACAGGTTTGGAATGTATTGTCTGAGGAAGTTGCTGCAGTGTAGTATTTTGTAGATGGTACACACAGCTGTCACTGTGCATTGATGGTGAAGGGAGTAAATACTGAACATGATGGATGTGTGTCAATCAAGTCAACTAATTTGTCCTAACTAGTGTAAGCTTCTTGCAGGTGTTTGGAGAATCACCCATTTCTCTTTCATCAAACTGACTGACTCTGTAAGGTAAGAAGCGTGTGCAATCTCTTATCATGCTCAGTAAAATGTTTCCTTAATGCCCTGCATTTACTCTACCATCCCCCATCCCTTTTCCAAGCTTTTTATTCTAATTCTTTTTCTATTTTCTTGCATGGAGACATGGCTACTATTCCTTAAATCCCTCCTCAATCAACCTCGAACCACTAATGTATCACCCAATCCCATTTCCACTTTGTATTGGTTTCTTTTCCCGTGACACGAGCCCCACCCTTTCAAAGTTGTACTTTGTGAATTCTCTCTATCATAAACAAACATTAACTCATTTGCACTGCCCAGTCATTTCTCCTTGAAGATCTTTGGTTGTGTTATCACTCGTATAACAAATAAAATCCTACCGGGCAGATAACAACAAAGTTGCATTATCATAACCACTGTGTACCATTATTCCTACTGTCCTCAGTCTCCCCTTGAGGTTTGACACAGAGGAACACATTGTTCTTCTCCATTGTCCAGCTTTTATGGGACACCAATGGCATACTTCCATTTCTACTTGCCTGAATGCAACGAATACTTAGGCAGTAATGGTTTCTCTTCCTGCAACTGGCATTACCTTTGGAGTCATGAAATGGTCTATCCTGGCCTTCTTCATTTTCCTCAGACAATTCTTTGATTTCATGATTTCGTATGCTTACTGATAACACCCACTTTTCAAATCTAATGTTCATTTCTGTAGTGTCTGTTTGATGCTAAGTCATATGTTTCTCGAAATGAGCTTTGGGAAGACTGAAACCATTACAGGAACAGGAGCAAATGAATGAATACTTCAGAAATGAGGAGGACGTGGCCAAATGCCATGAATAAATGGTCTGGACACTGACAAGGAGTTGGTCACGAGGTTCAGGCCCCGGAAAGTATCGCGTGCATCTCCAACCTGTTGTACTGCATCAAAATAGACATTGAAGGCAAAGGCTACAGTGCCTCCCACAGGCCTCATGAGATCGGGAAAGTGGAGTTGAAGCCCAAGGACAGGCATATTGATATCAAGTGGTGGAGCAAGTTAGATGGGCTGTTTACAGATTCATTAATGCCCTGATTGTCTAATGTCACTCAGATAGGGCATTGGGCAATGTGTTTATTGTATTACATATTATTATCACAAAAAGGTAAATTTGTAGAGACCTAACTTGCTCCACCACTTGATATCAACATGTCTGTTCTTGGGCTTCAATTCCACTTTCCAGTCCACCACCCCCCTCTCTAAAGTCTGCTGATTCGCTGAGAGGCAAAACAAACCTGTCTATCTTAGCCTTAAACATGTTTAATAAGAGTATTCTTAATCCTAGAGGCTAGAGAATTCACATCTCTAAATGGATTCTGTTCTCTTCATTTTAGTCTTCAATGATTGTGCCCTTATCCTAAGACTGTGCCCAGTCATTTATTTGAATTGCCACCATTCTGCCAAAATCATGGATAACATTTGTGATCTTAATGTGATTGAGCTATTTTCCAGAAGAGAGGATAAACAGAAATGGTTAGATTTCAGGCAATGAAACCAAATCCCAGTGAATTGTTCTACCAGGCTGACTGTTCATGGTTACCTTCCTGCAGCTGGTACTATTGTACTTTCTTCATGTAATAAGATTTACTTCTTCATCATTCAAAACTATACTGTAGAGACTGCTTTGTACTGCAAAACTCAATAGAAAATGCCCTCAAAAAGAACGTAACATATTTCTACATTCTAATTCAAGGTCACAGAGAAGAGATTTCATGCTTAATAAGACAAGACACGATAATTTTCAAATACTGAAATTACATTTAAAAGCATAGATAGCTGAGACACTAATTGCAATGTTACATTAATATGTGGAGAATATGAGCTCCTTAAAGTTCGAATAAAATGAACATAACTCACCATATATTTGCACATTTATTGAGCCTCTTGCAATGATCTGTGATGACAAGTATGTAGCAGCACAGCAGTAATAATTTCCAGCATCTTCATTTTGAAGTTTGGAAAGAATCAGTGTCAAATTATGTCTATCTCTTTCCATTGATTCATTGTGGATACTGTTGCTGTTCATTGGCATTGACTGGCTACAGTTTTCATTGTCCTTTGTCCAAAATACTTTCAGTATGTTATTCAAATTTTCATCAAATTTCACAGTACAGTGAAGCTTTAGGAAGCCTCCTTTTTGTCCTCTCATTTTGGAATTGGGAATAATCATCTTGAATTCTTAGGATTAAAAAATAAAACTGTGACCATAAGATCAAATGAGATGCATGTTTGTGTCTGACAGTATGAGACTGTCAGAAGCAGTGAAGTCTTACAACACAGATGGAGGGCAATCAGTCTGTTGTGTCTGTGCCAGGTCTTCAAATAAGCACCAATACCTGGTACTAATGTCCTGCTGTTTCTCCATCCTTGCCCTCTTAAATACCTTAGTTGAACCTGTCTACACCACGTTTCCAGGCAGTGCATTCCATACCCGAGCAACTCATTGAGTGTAGAAGAATTTTCTTAAATCACTTTTGTTTCTTTTGCAAATAATTTTAAATTTATGCCCTTTCCTTGTTCCTTTTAGAAGTGGGAACAGTTCCTCCCTATCTACTCAATCTTGCCCACTCATGATGTTGAAAACTCGATCGAATCTACTCTTAGCCTCCTTCTTTTCAAAGAGGACAGTCTCAATGTCATCAATCGATCTTCATAACTGAAATTCCTCATCCCTGGAACCATTCTTCTGATTTGCTTCTGCACTCTGTCCAATGTGTTCACATTATTCTGAAAATGGGGCACTTAGAACCATACACAATACTCCAACTGAGGTCTAACCAGTGTCTTGCACAAGTTCAATATCACCTCCTTGTTCTTATATTCCATGCCCCTATTAATAAAGCAGAGGATATAGCATGATTACCTCCTGCTCGCTCCACCTCTCCTGCCACCTTCAATGATCTTTGCATCCCCTTTAGAATGGTAGCGCTATTTAATATTTCCTTTCAATTTTTTTCCTATCAAGTTGCATCACTCCATACGTCTCTACATTGAAACTCATCTGCCAACAATCTGTCCAATCCACCAAATTGTTTATGTTGTTTTGGAGTTCTACACTGTTCTCCTCACAGTTCAAAACTCTTCCAAGCTTCAGGTCATCTGCAAACTTTGAAATTGCTTTCTGCACATGCCAGATCTAGATCATTTATATATATATCAGGAAAAGCAATAGCCCCCATACCAAATGCTGGTGAATTCCACTCTGAATCTTTCTCCAAGCCAAAAAATATTGATTGACCATTAAAGAAACACTTTCTGTTGGGTACCTCTTATATAGGGACTGACTTGGAGTACTTATCAGGAAAGAGGGGAGGAAAGGGGAGGATATAAGATGCTGGTAATGAAGTTCTGGGAAAGGGAATGGTTCCAGAAGGTGAAGGAAGGTAGCAAGGTGGAGAGTTCTGGGATGCAGTTCCATAACACATGGAGAGTGTGGCTGGAGGAATGGTTCCTGATACTGGGAATGAGGAGATTAGGACACATGCAGGAATGTTGAACTAAAGGGTATCACTGGTGTCTAGTGGGGCAAAGCTTGTTGAACATGAGAATGTGGATCTCTTAATTGTGCTTGGGCACAAGACAGTGTAGATTTTCAAGGCTGATGGTGCTCAGAGTGCTGGAAATCTGGTAAGTTACAGCACATTATGTAGAAAACTCAGAAGGAGAAAACTGGATCAAAAAACTTCAAGATGCTAGATGTATTGAATAAGGTCTCAACAGTGTTGGGGAAATGTACAGAAGATAGATGGCAATGTTTCAGAGGTGCTTGAAATCACACGTCGGGTGAGGTTAACATCATCTTAAACATCAGCAGATATGAGGACCAGCCTTATAGCAAGGTTCAGACCAAAGAAACCGAACAATCGCTTTACACCTCCACCTCCCTGAGATTGGCCTGTGTACCCTCTTCTCTTTTCCTGGATGGAAGTCCACCAAGTCCTCATCCATCAGAGTTCTCTGCCTCATTGAACTTATCATTCCACTCTTGTGCCAAATAACATGACATAGTGCAAACCCATATTTCTCAAAGCTATGCCCAGTTATTTGTGGAATTTAATCAGTCTTTGTTCCATCCCCTTTCCAGATGACTTCAGAAACTCACCAGATTGAGTCCCACAACTCTCAGTTTTCTCATTTTCTGTCGCTGACACATCTTTTCTGACAGTACCAACTTCAATGCCAGTGCTTCCAATGTGTTTTCTTTTTTTCCTATTGTGAGATTTCTCTGCCATACTGATTGTTTGGGCTCTCAATCTTGTCTGTTTAATGCCCCTTCTTTTCCCAGAACTATGACAAATTCCCTTTGTCCATACTTTCTAGCTATCAGCGTGCACACTTAACAGATCAACCTCCAACAGCTTTGCTCCATACAGCATAATGTCATCGCCAATTATATCTTCCTCTATCTTTCCAACTTTCTGAGGGACCATAATATCCTGGTCCACCTTTTACACATTCCCAACATTCCTACACCTCTTTTCAATGAATCTTCTCACAGGAGATGCAAACCTGGCCTTTTCACCTCTTTTCCTCTCACTGTTCAAGGCTCCAAACATTTCTTCCAGGGGCAAGTGAGTTCATTGTAATTCTTTCAGTATGGTGTAATGCACTGCTTAGCTCTGCTTACGTGCTGTATCCTCCACAGTTAGGAGAACAAGCAAAGATTGCATTTTGCTGAACACATCTGTCCAGTTAGTTATGAGCCAAAGTTTCCGATGGTCAATTTCATTTTTCCATTGCACTCTAACTGTGATCTCTCCAATCTTGCCCTCCTACACTTCAATGAAACTCAACAGAAACATGAAAATGTACCTCATCAGATACATTACTATCTTCCTGAGTAAAATACTGTGATCAACAATTGCATACAAAGGAACTGCTCATATTTTATCACTGACCAGCTATAAATAATGATTTCATTTTCATTTATACCTCTTTAAGATTTTCTACCTTGTTTAGCCCACTACTATCATATTTTTGCCTGTATTCCATTTGTCAGGTCTCATCATGATATTAAAACAAGGAACTGTGGATCTACAGTAATTCGTAGTGCATGAGAGAGAAAATTCAACACCTTCCACAGCATAGATTGTGGATTTTGAATAAGTGAGCTTTAGTTGACATCTGGTTTGATTGTGTCCTGAAACTGAGGAGGAGAAAAATAACCATAACTATTTGATGCTTTGTAAAATAATATATTGACAACTGTGGATGCTAGAAATCTGAAATGAAAACAGAAATTGCTGGTGAAACTCAGCAGATCTGGCAGCATCAGTAGGCAGAAAGTAGAGCTAATGTTTCGAATCCTGAGTCCAGTCCCGATGAAGAATCACCGGATTTGAAACATTAACTTTCTTCTCACAGATGCTGTCAGACTTGCTGAGTTTTTGTGTCACTTTATATCTCCTGCCTTGGACCTTATCACATAGACCTTTCCCTTTGTTCCTCCCCTGCTTTTGATGCTTCTGAAGTGCTAACAAACTATTCCACCCCCAACATCTTCCACTTTTTGTTAACTTTGTTCTCTCTTTCGAGATTTGCCTCCTCATTTCTGTTTGACTTCAGATTTCTATGTTTTCTGGTTAAGTGTGGCTCATCTATAACTAATCATGCTATAGCTTTGGAAATTCAATAGTACTACAACTATCCTGTCAACTGAATGCCAGTTATAAATTAAGCTTCAGGAAATGAAGCCACATAGCTGGCTGCAACCTGCTATCATTTAAATGGAGCAATACAGGCTCCTCTGCTGCAGAAAAGCTCTTGAACATGTACAGCTCTGTTGTGATGGTTACATAGCCAATGCATGCAGCATACCTGGCAGTTTCAGATATGACTGACTAGAAAATGTCTAAGATTGCATTGTACTATATATCCTTGGTTGAAAAATACAACAATAATCAAAAGCTTAAATGGAATTTGTTCAGAAAATTGAGCCTTGGACGTGTCTTGAAATTTCGCAACACTATACATTATACACTTGAAAAGCTTAAAATTGTTCTTTATTCATACTTACTTTTTACCAAAACTGTTATCATGTGGCCCATCACAGTAGCTGGACTGTAACTAGGGAGTTGGCCCTGACACTGATAGACTCCACGGTGGTTCATGTGAGCAGGGGAGATATGGAGGACAGAGGTCATTGTGCCTGGCCCAAAATGAGAGTAGGATGTGGTCCGATTGACAAATTCCTCCAGCTGAGATAACAATGTGCAACCTGTTGATGTCTGCTTACACCAGTTTAATTCTGGTACAGAGGAGCTGTTCCTACAGTAATTCATGGTGCATGAGAGAGAAAATTCACCGCCTTCCACAGCATAGATTGTGGATTTTGAATAAGCGAGTTTTAGTTGACACTTGGTTTGATTGTATCCTGAAACTGAGGAGGAGAAAAATAACAATAACTATTCGATGCTCTGTGAAGTAATAAATTGATAAAAATTAGTCAGTGTTATGAGTGTTTGAATAAAATGAATACATATGGTACTGAAGTGAATGAAGCAGACAGATCTACAACATTTGGCTAAAGGATAGGAAAAAAGTCGTGGTCACTTGCTATCTTGAAGAAAATAATATCCATTGTGACAAAAGTGATCAAGCTGCATTGAATGGAAATGAAGTTTCCATTTTTGTTATATTTCTTGTATCATTTTATGTGCTCTTTGAAAAGTGCAAAAAGATGATGTTGAGACTGAAGTTTCAAATAGCTTGAGTTATTAGATTAGATTCCCTACAGTGTGGAAACAGGCTCTTCAGCCCAAATCGACCCTCCAAAGAGTAACCCACCCCTCTCTGACTGATGCACCTATCACTATTCACCTAACCTGCACATCTTTGGACTGTGGAAGGAAACTGGAGCAGCCAGAGGAAACCCATGTAAACACAGGGAGAATGTGCAAACTCCACACAGTCACCCGAGGCTGGAATCGAACCTGGGACCCTGGTGCTGTGAGGCAGCAGTGCTAACCACTAAGCAACCATGCCACCAATAACTTTGAAGTTATTGTTAACTTCAAAGTCCATGAGTTAATTGTACAGGAACATAATGTGGGGGTGTTGGTGTTGGATGGGGGTGGACAAAGTCAGAAGTCACATGACACCAGGTTACAGTCCAACAGATTTATTTGAAACCACAAGCTTTTTGTTCACCTGATGGAAGAGCAAAAACTTGCAATTTCAAATAAACTTGTTGGAATAGAACCTAGTGTTGTGTGACTTCTGCCTTTGTACAGAAACAGACAAACATGGTATAGAAAGTGAAAGAAACTAAGATAGAGCACCAGGGAACTGTCTGCAACTAGACAATTATAGGCTTTTGATAGCATAGAGAAATATAATTATAGGTGTGAAGAAGCCATCTGCATTCTTCAAGCCTACCTCTTAAATCAGACCAGATAATATTATCTTTGGGGTTTTGTTAATTACTGCTTATGTACTTGGATATTACAAACTTTGAGGAGAAAATGAGGACTGCAGATGCTGGAGATCAGAGCTGAAAATGTGTTGCTGGAAAAGCGCAGCAGGTCAGGCAGCATCCAGGGAACAGGAGAATCGACGTTTCGGACATAAGCCCTTCTTCAGGAATGAGGAAAAAGGTTTGTTTTACTACTATGACTGAGGCCAGTGATTTCAAATTTTAACCTACTGGACAGTAAAAGGGGTTGAAAAATCAGTCTTTTTAAAAAATAAACGAAGCGGCGTAAACAGTGGTGGTCCCTGCCACACTCCAATCCAATACAGCTTGATCAATTTTTATTACTAAGAATGTAACATTCTAACAGTCTTCAAATTATTGAGTGACTACAACTTTGTTTGCTATCCTTCAGCCAAATTTCTATTCTTGTTGCAACAACACAAACACAAAATGTATCATGTACTATCCTTTCTACTTGGTTCACTTCACTATCATATGTGTTCACTTCACTCAGTTATATGCTTTATTTTACTCATCTTGAATAACCACATACACAGCATCCACTGTACACCTTTATCAGTTTGCTCTGCTATTTCTTGTAAGAGCTCATTATCCAGACAATGAAAATAGAATTGGAGCCAATGAAAATATTTTCAGATGGCAAAAGACATGTTTAACTATAAAATAATTTCAGAAAGACAATGGGTCAGTGCATTGCTTAGATAGATCTCAAAAGAAAATGGGCATGCTTTATTTATGTAGGGAAAATGAAAAAGGAAACATGCACTCATTCATAGAACTTTAAAATGAGAAGCAAAAATATAAGAATAGGAGGACAAATTGCTAAAGCTCTGAAAAAGGAAATGAGGTTGTTACTTTTTGAAAGAGAGGCATAGAGAGCAAAAGCAAATACATAATGTCAAGATATACAGGACTTATGTTTGACAATATTTACATTGTCATCATACTAATGAAAGAATTGCTTGAGACTGATACATTGAGAAGGCATTTAAGAGACACTACTGAGAAGTCTGGAGTTACATACCCACCGGAGATGGTAATTTTCTTCCCTAAAGGACATTAGTGTACCAGATGTGTCTCTATGTGGTCACCATAAGGTTAACTTTTAATTCAGATTTTAATGAATTCAAATTTCTGCCAAGGTGAGATTTAAACTCAGGTCCCCAGAACATTAACCTACAGAACTGGGTTACTTGTAACATCGGCACAATGCCACCACCTCCCTATAACAAGAAAGTAAATACATTGTTGTAATAGATTCTAATACATGGAATTACCTTCAATTCATGATCACCAGGGAAAAAGGTAGTAACTGGAGCCAAAAACAAAATAGTTTTAACCCTGGGTTGCCTCTGATGGGGCATACGCTAAGCTGACCTTATCAGAATTCACATGAAATTACAGATTGGAACAGAGTTGAATTTCGACCTGGACGCCCTCCTCTCTCGGCCTGCTTTCATTCTCTCCATCTTCTCTTCCCTATACTCTTTTCTTTCCTCTCTCTCACCCTTGCCCCTCTCTCCACACCCAGCCTCTTTCTCTTACTCCTCTCACTCTGTACCTTACTCTGCCTTCCCCATGGGGCTTTGCACCCCAAAGCTTTCCACCAACACTATCATCCCACAAACAAGCATTTCACATTGAAATGAAAGTGGCTATGTTTTTTTCCCAATGAGATTCAAATCCAATTTGGCAAAAGGCGATTTCTTTTTAGAAAACTGAATGGAAGAATAATCAGCGGGAGGGTCAGCCTATCACTCCCCCTCCATTCAACTCTCATAATCTTCTCCCTGTGGTGTGACTGTCATCTCCTCCCTTGTTTTCTCAGCCAGTGTCTCCTTGAAAGCCTCCCAATCCCAAAGCTGGTCCAATGACTCCAGGCCAAGGGCTATTCACTGTTTTTCCAAATACAGACTGCCTCTGTTCCATGTATGCTGATCATAGCCTCACCAGTAAGGCCTGCAGCAGTACACGTGGGAGAGCAAGGGCCTCTGATGGAAGCAGCAACTATTTGCAAAACCTTTCTCTTCTCCCTCACTGCACGTGAAACTCTGGCTTCAAATAAAACATATAAAACTTTCACTTTACATCATTTTTTCCTGGTGTATCATACATCTTGTGTAATATTGTATAATTATTGGTGGGAACCCTCTGAATGAACTGTATGATGTGCTCTAATGAGCCATTTGTGACCTGCTGACCGTAGGTTGGGTGCCCTTACAAGATCAAGGTTTATGTAAAGATTTGTAGCTCATGTGCCAGTTGCCGTGGTTGTGGGTGTGTTTGCCGAGCTGGGAAATTGATTTGCAGATGCTGTGTCCCCTTATTAGGTGACATCTTCAGTGCTTTGGAGTGTCCTGTGAAGCGCTGCTGTACTGTCTCTTTTGGAATTTACTTGATTCCATTCCTGCAGCTTCCAGTTGCTGGTTCCGGTCATTTGTTGCAGTGCTTGGTATATTGGGTCTAGGTCAGTGTGTTTGAAGCACTGAAGATGTCACCTAGACAGAGGATGAAATGTCTGCAAATCAACTACCCAGCTCCGCGTACATACTTACATACTGGAAGATTTTAGAAAGGTAAAGCCACCAAAACTTTGCCAGGCCACAGAGCCAATCTCCTGTATTAGAGACAGACAGTTGACTAGTATGGTTAACCTGAGCATCACCACCACTGAGGATAGGGAGAGATTGAGAAGGAGAATACTTCATGGTAACCTCAGCCAGTGCAGGAATTGAACTCCCATTGCTAGTATCACTGACATCGCAAACTAGCCATCCAGCCAACTGACCTGACAAACCCCAGAAACTGATTTCATGAAGACGTAGGAAATGGTTTGGACTAATTGCTTATGGAAAACCAACATGGGTACAAATGGCATCCTTCCGTGTTATTATAAAATTTTATAATTTTAGATACTTTAGTGGAGCATAAATTTCAATTACATTTTTCATGAAATAAATTTATTTGTTACATACTCTAAGAAAAGTCTTTAATATTATTTAAGAGTGAACAAACTCAAAGTAAACCAGCACAATCTTTTTCACAAACCAAGAAAACATAATGAAAGCTAATAGAGTATGCAATCGTTTAATAGTTCAAATATAACTGCATGCAATTGTTTGAGTGTTACAAAACATGGTTTTCCTATGTATTAGCAAAGGCTATTTGAACATTGAACAGAAAGATTGAAGTTACAATGTGGAGTTTTAGCAAATTGGGTGAAGGATAGTTAAAAGAACTCTTCCACATGGAAATATTTACAATCCTATTGTTTTGATAACAAAGTATTTACAAAAAAACATCATTTGTGAGGCTTGAAGTCATTGAATTACTGAATTTTACAAATATGCCTACCTTGTACAGTGGACATCCACCAAGTAATTAACAAGAATACGTTGCTGAGAGGCAACACTACACACTTAGGCTGTTGACGTTCCATCTTGGCTGTTTTCAAAGTGCTATGTTCAGTACAAGTTTTGCTTTAAACAAATGTTTGTCCACAAAAGCAACCCTCACAGCACTGTGTTTTCTTTTGTTGCCTGAACTCGAAGATGGGACGAAGGACAATATTTTGCTGCGAACAGGAAGTGGCTTTTTAAAAAAAATTAAAACAATGCAATCTTATCATCAGTTGATGAGTATGAATGCGATCTTTTCACATGCTCAACTTTCTATTTAAATTTTAATGACTTCACATCCTTCAGAACGAGGCAATCTTTTCTTTTTTTTTAAATTGCATTACTTGCTAAAGTATTCTTCTATTCATCTGGAACTAAAGTAAGCTGGTTAAAATATCTAACAGGTTTCATTTATTGCTTAAGGTGGTGTGCTTTAATAGCGTAGCTGTGAAATTACTATTCGAGGACTGCATTTATAAAGCACCTCTCAAAATACTTCACAATCAAAGAAATAGTTTAGAGGTGTGTTTGCTGTTGGAGTATAAAGTCCCCTCTGGGTTTATTGATTGAATCCCTCAACTGAGGAGCAATTAGACAAGGTCTGTGGCCATAAGTTTAAATTTGCTTTTGCTATAAAAAATGCATTCATGAACTTTTCAGTGGTTGATAATAGAGAAGCCATACATGCAGCAGGATGTCTAGTACTGATACAGAATAAATTAAGGATCAGGAAATCAAAGATCCTTATCACCAGATCTCAGTCTGAGACATGCCATGTTGCATTCTCTAACTGGTCCTTTTACATTAGTGCAGTGTATTCATTAACCCAGTACGCTGACAACAGTGAGACAAGGATGGGCACAATGTTTTTAAACATTAAATGGACAGTAACAGGATGACACACTCTCAACTATCCAGGATGCAAGCTCACAAAAGCTAAACTGCAGAACTTGTCAATACTGCACCGTATTTTCTTAAAATGATCAGTAGAGTCATAGAGTATGGAAATAGACCCTTAAGTCCAACTCATCCATACCGACCAGATATCGCAATCTGACCCAGTCCCATTTTCCAGCATTTGGCCCATATCCCTCTAAACCCTACCTGTTCATATAAGGAGGCCTGTTAAATGCAAATGTACCCACCTCCAACACTTTCTCTGGCAGCTCATCCATACACACATCACCCTCAACGGGAAAGGCACCCCTCAAATTCATTTAAAATTTTTCCCCTCTCACTTTAAACCTATGCCCTTGATTTGGACTCGCCCCACTCCAGGAAAAATACCTTGGCTATTCATGCTACACCTGCCCCTCATGAGTAGATTGAGAATTGAGGTGAATATCTGTTCTCCAGACAATAATCATCACTTATTAATTTTCTACATCTCTATTACTTGTAAAGAAACATTTCTGCCACACCTTAGTGTAATTCTGACTGGCCTAAACGAATAAAGGTCCTCCAATTGCTAACCCAAAAATCAACAGGCTGTAGATACCGCTGGGTAAATTGAAATTTTGAAAATGTGCCCAAAAATATTTAAAATGGCAAGTCAACTTGATCAGAGATAGGTAAATGAAGTTGGGGTACAGATCAGATGTGATCTGATGGAACGATGAGTAGACTCAGGCTGAATTATTTATTCTTGTTTCTTTACAACTAGTAAGGATTGAATTAGATTCTCCTATTAGGTTTGAACCCATTGCATTTCTGGTCTCTAAATCATTGAGTACCTACCATAATGTTTTTAAAATTGGGTCACCAGAACCTCAGGCTTTTGGGAAATCATATCATTTTGATGATTTCTATTTACAGGTGCATTGCTTCAACTGTACATTAACACATTCCTGTAAAGCTAACAGATAGCTTCTGGGTTGCAGGATAAAGGACCTTGGAGATTTAATATTTGCACAGCATACCTAAAGAAACCAATGCAGTCAATTTCCTGTTGGTGCTGTTCATAAAGGAGGAAAACTGCCCACAGCACATAATGTGTTATTCCCAGCATAGTACTACAGTAGCATCATTTTATCAGAATTCCTCAGGGGACATGATGTGAAGAGGCTTCCAGGCAAACATGATCACAAAAATGATTAACTGGTCATGAATTTCACCACTGCTGAGATATTGTTACCATAGGTTTGCGCAAGGTACTTGGAAAAGTAATTCAGTGCGCGAATTGTGATATTACAATATGCCTTGTAAATTATTTTGTTATTTCCAAGCTAATTATTTATTTTTATTTCTATTTCACATTTCCTCTTTGCATGATAATTTGATCATTTTTTGCTCCTTTATATACTTTCCAGTTGTATTTACCCTCAACATAAGTAAGCCGACAGATATTCGGCCCATGTTTAGTTGATGAATTTAAGATGTTTTTTAAAAGTTCACTCCGCAATGTGAACATTACTTGCTTGGCCAGCATTTGGGTGCCTTCAAAAGCTGATGATTCTTCAGTCCACATACTGTAGGTAGATCCCAGAATCCCATGTGGGAGGGAGTTCCAAGACCAAAAATGAGATAACCCTAACCCAATGACACTGAAAGAGCAGCAATATATTTCCAAGTCAGGAGGGTGAGTGGCTTGGAGGGGAACAGACAGGTGGTACTTGCATACATCGACTGTCTGAGTCTTTCTGGATGGAAGTGGTCATAAGTTTGGAAGGTGCTGTGTGAAGAGGTTGGGTGAATTTCTGCATCTTTACACAGTACTTCACCTGATGAAGGAGCAGCACTCCAAAAGCTTGTAATTTCAAATAAATCTGTTGGACTATAATCTGGTTTATGTTACTTCTGACCTTGCCCACTCCCAGTCTAACACTGGCACCTCCACATCACCTTTACACAGTGCCAATGACCCAGGGAGTGGGTGTTTGTGGATGCAGTATCAGGTAAGTGGGTTAGGTGTATGGGGCTCAAACTCCTTGCACATTGTCGCAGCTACACTCATCCAGGCAAGTGAGGGAAGACTATTCTATCATACTCCTGACTTGTGCGCTATAGATGGAGGACAGGCATTTTGAGGAGACAGGTGAGAGTTATTTGCTGCACAATTCCAAATCCCTGTTGCAGCCAGTGTATTTTTCTGGTTTGTCCAGTTGAGTTTCTGGTCAATGGTAACTCCCAGGAGGTTGATAGTGGGGGATTCAATGATGGTAATACAATTGAATGTCAGAGGGCAATGGCTAGATTCTCTTTTGGAGGTGGTCATTGCCTGGCACTTGTGTATTGCAAATGTTACTTGCCACTTTTTGGCCCAAGTTTGGAAACTGTCCAGGTCTTTTTGCATTTAAATGTCAACTGCTTCACAATTGGAAGAGTCTCAAATTGTGTTGAACATCGTGCAAACATCTCCAAGTTCTGACCTTATGATGGAGTGAAGTCCATTAATGAAGCAGTTAAAGATGGTTGGGCCTAGGACCCTGTCCTCCTAGAGGTGCTCATGCAGAGACGTCTGGGAGCTGAGATAACCGACCAACACCCACAACCATTTTGCTTTGTGCTAGGCATAATTCCCAAACAGCAGACATCTTTTTTGATTCGCATTGACTCCAGCTTCAGTACAGCTCCTTGATGCTACACTCAGTCACGTGTAGTCTTGATGTCAAGGGCAGTCACTGCCATCTGAACTCTGATTCAGCTCTATTGGCTATGTTTGAACCAGGTAGTAATGAAGGTCATCCCTGATGAAGGGCTCTGGCCAAAATGTCGACTTTCCTGCTCCTCAGATGCTGGCTGAGCTTTTCCAACAACATACTCTCAACTCTGATCTCCAGTTCTCACTGTCTCCTGGCTATAATGAAGTCAGGAAAATATAGTGTGAGCTGATGGAGTAGGATTACCTAAGAAATTAATGCCACAGAATCTCGTGGTCACATGGTGCCTGAAGCCTAGCAAATTTATAAGTAATAAAAGGGACTCAAAAGATGTGTCGAGAGGAACTGTATATCCTTCACTATAAGCGAGAAAGGAAAAGTTTGTCTGGCCCTTTAATATTTCATAAGAATCTTATTTCCTTGGAATCAAGTGGAGTGACTGGCTGCTAGCTGACACCAGAACGGATGCAACACACCAAGTCCAAATGCTTTGACCTGATCGTATAGTGAATTACAGGATGATTAAACACCTGCTGCAAGAGGCTTAAAACTAAAACTGAGGAGGAGGTGGCCTTTTTTTCAAAAAAGCAAGCCAACAGAAGGTTTTACATTTTTATTGGTTTATCGACACAAAAGATACAGCAGCTTGTCATTATTATTTTTAACCTCCAAGAGGGAATGTTGATAGTAAATAATTTTAAACACATTGTTCAAAATCCTAGAATCAACACACAGGATTCTATGAGAGAACTCTACATGCTAGATTGACAGTTTTGACCATCAAACAAAACACCACTATTTTTGGAATAAACATTTAATTAAGACAAATTTAAAGTAAATGTTCAGTCTGTGACTGAGACTGGCAGATTACTTTTGGTTTACAGCTGCTTACACAGCGTCACTACAATTCAGTTCTTCAGGAATGCAGTATCAATTTGAAATACACAAACCGGTTCAATACACTCTAGGAGTTTGAATATTTGAACGGCTGCTGGTCTCAGTAACCAGTATAATACACATGGTTGCGTAATGGATTTGTGATGAAACCGTATGTGGAGTAGTGGCCAAAGAAAACAAAGAAAATCTTGAACACGAGACTAAGATGTCTAACTGCAAATGACTGTGAAGATAAATAATTCACATGCCTTGTGTTACGTAGCTCATGCTTTCAGGGAAAACATAATACAGTTCTAGTGTGATTTACAACAGCTCAGCAATTCTGTCAACGTCTCCCTCAATTCGTCAAGTAGATTTTCAAGAAGGGAAGAATCGCTGCATTTCCCATCCACAGAGACAGAGCTTTCACCCTGTTTAAAATAAAATTGTAATGCTTGAAATGGCACACACCTATTCACTTTTGATAAGATAAAATCTAACTTGAAGCAGTTTACCTGCAATATTTCAGCTCAAAAAACACTCGATAAAATCCTGAGCTTCCCCAAATAAGTGCGCAAATTCAGACCCTCGAGTGACCCTGAGCTAAAGATCATGCTTTATTGTTTGGCTGTGTTAGCACAATTGTAGGGCACTGCAATCAGCCCTGGCACTGTTGAATGCGCTCATTTAGCTGTAGCACCTTTTGTGATCAGAATTCCTAAATTCAACTATATAGCCCTATTAGAAATCTCAAGTGGGATGCTGACATTTTTATTTGGCATCAGTAAGATTCAAATGAAGTAACTGGATTAGAGAAATCATAACACTGGGAACAGGGCCTCTGATTTGCAAACTCATTGCCTATCTTTACAGGATAGCTGTCACAATGAGAATATACAACATAATGACATCTGAGATAATTGGACAAACAAATCACCTATCGGAAAGATGTTGTGAAACTTGGAAAAGGTTCAGAAAAGATTTACAAGGATGTTGCCAGGGTTGGAGGATTTGAGCTATAGGGAGAGGCTGAACAGGCTGGCGCTGTTTTCCCTGGAGCGTCAGAGGCTGAGGGGTGACTTTATAGAGGTTTAAAAAATTATATGAGGGTCACGGATAGGATAAATAGGCAAAGTCTTTTCCCTGGGGTCGGGGAGTCCAAGATTAGAGGACATAGGTTTAGGGTGAGAGGGGAAAGATATAAAAGGGACCTATGGGGCAACTTTTTCACACAGAGGCTGCCAGAGGAAGTGGTGGAGGCTGGTACAATTGCAACATTTAAGAGACATTTGGATGGATATAATGAATAGGAAGGGTTTGGAGGGATATGGGCCGTGCGCTAGTAGGTGAGACTCGATTGGGTTGGGATATCTGGTGGGCATGGACGGGTTGGACCGAAGGGTCTGTTTCCATGCTGTACATCTCTATGACTCTAATTGCAATGCGACAGTTAAATGAGCACTTCCAAAAGTATTACACAAGCTTCAAAATTCTAAATTTGAAATGAGTACTTCAGAGTTCCAAAATAATAGTGCTGGTGCCATAGTTATTTACAACATAAATTGCTTGGATGATGGAAGTGAAGGTGCAATAGTCAAGTTTGTGGACAATAAATGTAGTTGGTAAGTCAAGTAATGAGGATGAGAATTAGTCTACAGAAGAAAACAGACAGGTTGATTGAGTGGACAAAGACAGCAGATGGAATAAGTGGGATGATGTGAAATTTGACAGTAAAATAAAGGAGCTGAACATTATGGGGAAAGATTGCAGAAATCTGCAGCACAGAGGGATTTGGGAATCCTTGTGCATGAATCACAAAAAGCTAAATTCCAGGTTCATTAAATACTAGGATTGCAAACCGACTGTTGCTTTATTTAAATGCAAATGGAGTGTTAAAACAGGGACATTTTGCTAAAACTAATCAAGACACTAGCTGGAATACTGTGACCAGTTTTAATCTCCTGATGCAAGGAAAAATATACTGGCACTGGAGGAAGTCCAGAGAAGGTCCAGAGAATTTTCTTCAGAAAGTAAGGCGAGACTGTATTCATTTGGGTTTATGGGTCTTGACAGATTGGATGCTAATGTTGCTTCCCCTTCCGGGAGAATCTGGCACCAAAGGGCATAATCTCACAGTAAAGGGCAGTTTATTTAAGAGACAGACAAGGAGATTTTCTCTTAGCATGTGATCAATCTGTGGAATTATTTCTGACAAATGGTTGTTGAGAGTGGGTCCTTAAGTATATTCAAGGCTGTGATGCACAGAATTTTATCATTGAGGGAATCATAGGTTTATGGGCATTAAGGCAGGAAAGCAGAGCTGAGGGTTGTCGCAGGAGCTATAACCTCAATGAATTGCAGAGAAGGCTTGATGAGCTGCATGACCTACTTTCAGTTCCTACAGAATATGGATCTTATGGGGTTCCTTAAGAAAGAAAATAAACTGCACACACTACAAGTTGTGGCCTCACCAATGTCCTCAAGCTCTATTTATTTCATAATAAAGGATAGCATCCAATCAACCTTGTGCTTTGCCTGCATACTAACATTTTGGACATGTGCACCAGAACAACTCAACTCTCCTGCCACTGGATTTCATTAGTTTTTTTCCATTTAAGTGATATGGCTTTTCATTCTTCCTGAAATGAAGAACTTCATACTTCCTCATATTATATTCCATCTGTCAGATTTATGCGCATTCACTCAACCTTCCATTTTGGGAACTCCTATGCCTCTTCATAATGTACATTCTGAACTGTGTCATTTGCAAGTTTAGCTAGTATGCCTTCATTCCGCTCATCTAAGTCATTGGTGACATTTATAAAAAGTCGAGGCCTCAGCACAGAACCCTGTGGGTTTCCAATTGTTGCACCCTGTCAAAGATCCATTGTATAATATCCTGTTTACTGTTAACAGTTAATCTTCTAGCCATGCTATCATTTCACACCCTACATCATGGGCTTTTACCTTCTGCAATAACCTTGGATGTGGCACTTGATCAAATTTTCTAAATTTCTTTTCTGGAATAAGTAAACTATGTTTAAAACCAACCTTTATCCACAGCACATTACTCTTTCAAAGTCATCTAATAAATTTGTTAAATAATTTCCATGCGGAATCCCTGAAACTCTTCCTGAATGCCTTCAGATTTTCTCAGTGCACAGCTATAACTTCCATAAATGATCCATTTTCATATTTGCTATTTTCCAATTTGATGGAACCTTTTGAATCTAGGGGTTTTTGGACAATTAACACCAATGTTCATCAGGAACCTTGCACCCTAGGATGAAGCCGATCTGGACTTGGAGACTTGTGAGCCCACAGCTCCATCAGTTTGCTCAGTTCTGCTTCCCTAGTGATTCTAATTTTGAGATAGTCTTCCCTCACTTCCATCTCTTTATTTACAATTATTAATGGAATGTTTACAGTGTGTGATTAAGTTCTCACTGTATGCTTAAAGTATTGGAGTCTCGTCCTAGCTTTCAAAACTGATAGAGGCCAAGGATTACAGACAAGCAAAAGGATTGTGACACGGACACATCACAACATTCTACTTACAGGCTCATACTCACCATTTTCACCAAAAGACACATGTGATGACCCTGGATAGAACGACTATACATAGATGCACATGAATTGATTCGTTCCACAACTATGAGGATGGAAAGAAAGATTATTGCACACATTATGCCACAAAATACAATTTAAAAATTCACTCAACATGTTATACAGCAGAACCTCATTTGAGTAAAATTGGTTTATGATAAGGAAATTCTAAAAATGCTAAAGCAGGACATCTAAGTTTTATGAACCCATTTTGTAGAATTTTTTAATCAAGTACAAGGACCAGGATGGCTCAAGACCGCTCTAGGAAATGAATACTCCTGGTTTGGTGCTAGGAGGAAAAAGAAAGTATTTCCTCTCATTATTTGTAAAATTTTACAAATAGAGTTTCAATCAGAATATCTCATTCTTCAGGAGATAACAAGCCTGAAGAATTAACAGGAGAGCTCTTTGCAATAAGAAGCTGATAGCAACCAGTAAAATAAATGTAGATCTATCACACACTCTTCTTGGCCATCTGAAAATAGATGATCCATTCCAGTTATAACCTTGTCCCATAATACCCTCATCAATTAGCACGTGTTAGCACAAGCACTTTCCAAGATGTTACATTATCAAGATATTCAGATTGATAGTAAAAGAACTGTTTATAACCAAATGGTTTGATGTATGGTATACTGTTTAGATGTTTTAATATTAATTATTTTTGAGTTTCCATTCTTGAATTTGAATTAGTGTTTTTGAAGGGTTTAATATCTATATTTCTCCAGCCACGAAGATTTTTTTAAAAAGTGAGAAAAGGCTACACGGCGATTAATGGGTTTTGGTTTTAACTGAAAGAGTTTATGGTGAGCGAAGTAAATAGGGTAGTGCATTAGGCGCTTAGATAGGAAATTCTGAAATTTGTTTTAGGCTTAGGGGAAACAAATTGGAAAAAAAAAGGTATATTTTAGTTAAATTTTGGGCTCTTAACTAAAGCTGGATGTCCTGACGGAGAGAGAAGATAATTTAGAATGGCTAAATACACTTGCGGTGTAAAGTGTTTAAATTAAAAAGCCCCACACCAGTGTGTTTGGTTAAAACACTAGAGCGGTTATGTGAAGCTGAAAAGGTTTAAGCTCAGTCAAATGACGAAGCAGAGGCTATCACATTTTCGCAGCCAGGAATTTAATTCACAGCCAAGTCAAACCTTATGTGGGATGGTGAAGCAAATGATTTCTAGCCCTTAACAGTATTATAACGTAATGTTGTTTGGATTACTAGGATTTATTTTTACCGTGTTCTCTAAAATCTTTAGATTTAAACTACATAACTTGGTTTAATCTATTTTACCTTCATTTCTTTTGCACAATGAAGATCTGTTTTATTGTTAAAACCAAATCTACAACAGTGTTTGCATTTGAAGAGACCACCCTATTAAAATATAAAAAGAAATCTGTCTTGTGATCTGACCTCCTGGCAAAAACATAGCTGAACATGAAAAATAGAATGACTAATGTTTCACTGTTCAAGATTAAGTCCCAGTGGAAGGCCATTTACATTTTTTACTAACCAATGGATCTTTCGAGTTGCATGCATTGGATGGTCAGGTCCAGAAAACGAGTGTTCATTTTTAGATAGTGGAACAATTATGACCTATTTGTGAGAGATTTGTGTAACTATACCAGAATGAAGAAGATTCAGTCAGAATTTTGAGGCAAGCTTTGAAGTTACTTCCGAATAGCAATTGCAAAAACGAAAGTTTTAAAAAGTCACATGGTAACTAAAAGCAAATCCAATACGTGCAGCATATAAACTAAACTGAATGATTTCAGTGCTGGCCTGATACATACTGGATAAAATTAATGTGCATTCTAGCAAGAACGAACCCTTAATTTCACCAATGAAGTGCAGTCCATCAGTCTCAGGCAAATAGGAAGAATTAGCAATCTTCAAGGCACAATGCAAAGAATGGTACTGTGATTGTATTACAATTGTTTAGTGCGAGATTAATTCTAATGTTGCAATTCTACGTGTCAATGGCCAGGTTATATCAGGATTTGGAGATGCCGGTGTTAGACTGAGGTGTACAAAGTTAAAAATCACACACCACCAGGTTATAGTCCAACTGGTTTAATTGGAAGCACTAGCTTTCGGAGCGCCACTCCTCCATCAGGTTATATCAGAAATGCATTGTTTAGTAAAAATTAGGGCTGGCATCAAATGTGTTATATAAAAGGTATCCTGGATTCAGTCAATTTTGAAGGTATCTGGAGATTGCAAACAGTAAGTACAAACATTGTTGAAAACTAAAATAATCATGCACTGTTGAAAACAAACTTTCAGTAAGAATGCTTTGCTATGGAAAAGAAAACACAGCTGTGCTAGTCCAAAACATTCTGCCCACATGAAATAAACTGATGGCAAGAAACTATGTTCAGCTACTACAAATTGTTTGTTTCAGCTTTATGTAAGGCCACGTACATTTTCTATGGGCTTTGAGTTTTATACAAAGGCTCTGACTTGTTCTGCTGGCACATTGTGAGGCTATGACAGCAAGTCTACATGCAATTAACTCAAAAATACAATGTCAGCTATATAGAGGTCATCAATATTCAAAGGAAACTCTGAATACAACAAAACAAATATCAGTACAGAAAGAAGTACCTGAGAAGTGGTGATGAAAGCAAATTTTTGCTAGAAGCAGCTGGAAAGAAATATTTATTCCATCTACTCTTATTGAACACATCTTCAATTCTCCAGATTCTAGCAATTTTGCAAACGCGTCACTGCAAAGCAAGAGAAAACATTTAGAAACAATACTTTGTAATCAAGAACCTTTCAGTATAAGAAAGGTCTAATTTGTAGAGAGTGTAATTACACAACAAGCCAACCAACTACTCCATATATTGACATCATTGTCGTTAGAAAATTCTTGATGTGAAAGTTTGAAGAATATTTAAAACATGAAATAGCTGCTGTTGGCAAATGGGAAGGTTGCCAAGGCAGTGGACACCCTTGAAAAATAATAGTTAACAACTGAGGGGCCTGAAAGGCAACTTAATTGACACACAGTCCCTATATATGTAACTAAACTAAAGTCACATACATACCAGGCCACGAAGAAGTGACTGGTTCCTTTGCATAAAAGTATTTTCGTGAACTACTTGGGTTTAAAAAGCAAACAACTTCCATGCAATGTTTTTTCCACTTGTCTATCCACAAATTTTCAAACATACTGAAGTTAGAGCTAGACAGAGGGATGCATACCAGTATGATAGCTACTAAATTATGTCACTATTCACTGGCATAATCCTGTTAACATTGATCATGCCCACTTTTACTGGTCATAAGCTCAAGGAGTTATGAAATTTACACTAAATAAAAACCAAGTCCTGGGAATACTCAGGCGGTCTGGCTGCATTTGTTCAGAGAGACAATTAATATTGTATCAAGTCAGAATTGAAGTTAAGTAGAAAGGTAATGGGTTTTATGAAGGGGGAGGAGCGATGAAGAGGAGGAGTGAATAATAGACTCATTTGGGATACGGTAAGGCTAGATAATGTTAAAAGGCAATGATGACAAAGACGACACAAGGAGTTGTCGTAAACAAACATTTGCTCAAAGTGAGTGTGAATATGAAGATAAAGAAATTTGTTTCATGAATTTGCTTTTGGGCACTTAAAACTAAGACAAAACATGCCAAATAAAAGAGGACAGGCTGAATGTTGACGCTGTTGGAATTCCATGCTGAGTCCTGAAGGCTGTGAAGTGCTGATTCAGAAGCTGAGGTGCTGTCCCTCGAGCTTTATTGGGCCACTGCAGGTTGGAGGATGGAACTGTGGCATGAGAGCAAAAAGTGGCAAGTTAAAATTATATGAAACTTGAAGCTAGGGGGTCAAGGAGAGCTCTCAAACTACCTTGATGGGAGAATGAAAGTACAGAGGTTGGATGCCCCTCGTGAAGGGGTGGCCAGCATCAAGAAATTGGAGTTATGGTGGAGGGAGAAAGAGTCTGGACCAAAGAGGGGAAAAAAATCAAGTTAAAAAGAAACAAGTTCAGATAGGCAGGAACAGGTTAAAACAACAAGTGAACCAAAACAGTCATTTATACATTTGGAGAGGGAAGTAAAAGTAGATTTATACCAAGCAGGTATATTAGTGTCAAATGTACTACTCCAGGAGCTAAACAAGAGACCATGACAGCATTTGGCATTACAAGACCATGATGTGTTCAAGTTTTAATTAGCAAGATCTTGAAATTCCTTCGATTTAACCAATTAAAAAAACTTGACACACACTCAAACATTGAGTCTGGTCCTTTTAAAGAAATGTTGGAGTTATTTTACAGAAATTCCTAAGTCACTGCTGAACAATTCCAGATACCAATTCCATAGATTCCACAAAAAGTGAGAGGACAGAGAACAGGATGCTCCTATAGAAGGGTTGTGTACTCACAAAAGCAAATCTTTCTGTATATAAACAAAAAAAAACGCAAACTGTCTTATTCATTTAAACAGAAATAGTACACCATTGCATCATATTGTTCACTACAGGATGTGAAGACCTAATCCACATATTACGAAGTATAAAATATATCATTCAGGATTTGATTTTTTTCATAAACAGACAGATAGACTTGGGCCACTTCTATGAAGTTAATGTTCTTTTCTTAAAAAAAAGTCAAAATCATGAAGTTGCTTGTCAATGATCTAGATATATCATTGTCAAGCTATAGGAGTTCAGTCAAATGCTTGGCAAGACACCAGTGGTGAATGGATGGAATGTTTATACTGCCAAGTTTACAACAAACTAGTGGCTAGTGGTTTAACTTTTGACTTCAAACCAGAAGCGAGAGTAGCTTTCTTGAAGCAGATCAGAAGAATCAGGATTTCAATTCAGAACACAGATCAGTTTTCTCTCAGTATGGAATTTGTAAAGTTTCCAAGCCAAGTAAGCTTGTATGGAAGTCTTAAAGATACTAAAACCCAAAGTTTAGGCCATCAAAATTGTGAAAGTCAGCAGACTTGGGAATGATTTTTAAAAGTTTCTCAGCGATCCATGGGGGAAAAGCATGAAGAATCAGTTAAATTTTAAAATGTATGAGTTTGAGATAGGAGTGATGTTTCTCTGGAATCAAACATTAGGAAAAATGTTAGCAAATAGGTTTAAACTTTGTTACTGGTTTTAAGAACTAAACGCTTATATATTGCTATGGTTGTTATTTTTGTGTAACCATATGAATGCGAGTGTGCTTTAGTAACCAACCACCACAATAATCGACAGCAAAAATAAACATACAGTCCATCCTGTTCTGAGGAAGGGTCACTCGACCCAAAATGTTAACTCTGATCTTTCTCCATGGATGCTGCCAGACCTGCTGAGCTATTCCAGAAATTTCTGTTTTCGTTTGTGAATTATAGATTCCACAGTTCTTTTAGTTTTTATACTATTAAGTTATGTTTCATTGAGATCTGACTTGTCCAGCATTACCATCAACCGTGATCAAAAGAATATACAACTGCAACATGACATTGTTGTAAATAACTAGAAAGAGAAAAGAAATGCAAATTTGCTCAAGGCAGTTGAACAATTAGGTTAGATTAGATTACATTACAGCGTGGAAACAGGCCCTTCGGCCCAACAAGTCCACACCGACCCGCCGAAGCGCAACCCACCCATACCCCTACATTTACCCCTTACCTAACACTACGGCAATTTAGCATGGCCAATTCACCTGACCCTGCACATCTTTGGACTGTGGGAGGAAACCGGAGCACCCGGAGGAAACCCACGCAGACACGGGGAGAACGTGCAAACTCCACACAGTCAGTCACCTGAGGTGGGAATTGAACCCAGGTCTCAGGCGCTGTGAGGCAGCAGTGCTAACCACTGTGCCACCGTGCTGCCCACCAGGTTAGTGCGTAATGCGCAAGAATGACAATATTGCCATTAGATAACTGCAACTAAGTTGTAAGCAAAGGTTTTTAAGGTTCTCAAGAAGGACCTTAATGTTAACCTATATTTAACTTCAGATCACAATTGTACATGCAAGTTTTCTATTCTCACTTCAGTGACCTCATTTTAATAGTATCACCACTTCATGATTGGCATTAAAGTATAATTAATACTTGAATTGTCTTGGGTGTCACCAATATTCTCAAAGCAGAATAAATCCTAGTATAACTTGAAACAAACCTATAACAAGGCGTCGTGATCATGTAGGAAGTGCTAGTGAAGTGCAACTTAAAATCAAGTTTTTCATGAGATGATCCATCGTCTGTCTGGAAAAAAGAACAGTATAGTGAAGGACTGAATAGAATACAAGAAAAATTCAGAAAACGGAAATCTACTCAATGATTGAACTTACTTTTACTATAAAGGTCAGCGTTCCTTTCAGTTTCTGTGGCATCATTATGCTTTTCACAGTAAACACAAACCGAGCTTCATTTGAAACTTCTGTATTTTAAAAAATACAATTGAACTGGTTAACATTCTAACAAACACTGTTATACACAACTCAACAGCCATCAATTCAAGTAAATCTACCAAGCACAAAGAAAGACAATGCTGAAATGTTATTGGAATTTCACCACAATACAAAGATGCTGCAAACATTCCCTCCAAGTAACACACTATTCTGAATTAGAAATCATCACAGTCAAAACACTGGAACTCCCAAATAGCTGTCTTCAATCCTTGAACCTACAGTGATCAAGGAGGATGGTTCACAACCACCTGAAGGACAGGCAGGGATAGGAAATAAATACTCCCTATATTGCACAAACATGGCAAAAAAAATGGCTTGTGTTGTAGCCTTGCAGAATACCCATCTTTCCACTGTTAAGAGATTGCATAGGTAGTTCGCTCTTTTCTCCCACGTGTGGATATCACTGAAATGCAGGCATTGTAGAGAAAAAGATGAACATGGCAATACTAAAATGATGACAGACACATGATTTGTGCTACCAAATGTGTAGACATGAGACACAAGTAGTGATACAGGTGAGACAAGTAGCAACTTGTCCGTGATTATTTAAAAAATATTATTTGAATAAAATAAGAAAATGCAGAACTCAGTTGGAATAACAAAATTAAACTAGAAACTGAAGAAATTCACAGGGCAGTAGAAATCCATAAAGCAATCAGATCCTTAGTGCCAAACAAAATTAAAGATAACATTTCAACAAATGATGATTGGGCTTTTTGTCTTTTCAGATTTCTGGCAAATGCTGCTTTTTTAAAATTTGCATTTGTAATTGTACATTGTTGTTTGTTCTTCAAGCATTTAATTTGTTGCAAAGTTTGAAATGTAGCACAAATCCTGTAGCACTACTCAAATGGTTAGGAGTTAGCTGAAAATAAGTCTGAAAGTAAATAGTATAACTGATTATACCATAGCAATGAAATGTCTTACCTGGTGGAAGCTGGAAAGGAACAGATATACCATCATGTATAGAGGATCCTTCTGGTCGAACCAGTTTAGTGTTGAGAGAATCTAAAACATTGAACTCCATTGATTTAAGATAACCATTGCTTTGATTTTGGAAGATAACTGATACAACAACTTGGCTTCCATCCTGAAGATTTCCTTGAGTATCATACATCTAGTAAATAGTTCAAAAGAGCATGTTTTTACTTAAATAATGTCATACTACAAAAACATTCAACATATTTAATACATTACTCAATCACCCATGGCATTGCACAAAGTCAATAAAGGCCAAGTAGAGTGCAAGGCTAAGGGGCAAAGAAAACAAGATGGAACAAGGTGAGAAAACGGCCAGCAGCAAACAGTTCTAAGCTAAACAGAGCTGGTGGGGTTCAACTGTCAGATCTAAGCATGTAATTTAATGACAGATTGATCGAGAAGGGAAATGGCAGCCTCAACCTTTTTCAGTTTATTAGTGCAAACTTTGCATCAGCTTTGTTCAACTCAAATGGCATTTGAACATGGTGCTTATCACAAAGATTTAATTTATTCATGGAGAATTTGTATTGAGTTAATTGAACTACCAGAGACATGACTGTGTAATTTAGGGTGAGGTGGGGAAAGGAAAGTTCTGAACTTTTCACTCAATCGTAGAATTATGGAACAGAAAGCAAAGAATCCCTACAGTGCATTCAGCCTATCTGCACGAATCTGCCAAACAGCATTTCAGCCAGACTCTCTCCCCTACCCTACCCCTGTAACTTGCATTAATTGGGGCTAATGTACGTAAGATGCCCATCTATGGACTGAGGGAGGAAACTGGAGCATCCGGTGGAAACCCACCCAGACACAGAAAGAATGTGCAAACTTCGCACAGATAGCTACCCAAGGTTGGAATCAAACCTGGGCATCTAGCACTATGAGGCAGCAGCACTAGCCACTGAGCCATTGTCCGAACTTTTTTGTGTGTTTTTTTATCCATTACCTGTTCTGGGACCTGCTTCGCCCACTTCTGCCCTGATCACACATTCATGTTGGTTCAGAAAGCTTTTCTATTCTAATTAGCTGGAATTGCCTTTTGCAGTCAGGTTTCCTTCAACCTGGGTGGGTGGAGGTGTGCTTTTGAATCTTGGGAAAAGTTATCAGTGGAGGTTAGTTGGCAAAGTCAGAGAAAAATGTTGACTGGGGCAGTAATTCCAGTAATAAGTTTAAACTGTGCTTTTTCAGGCAATTAGTATAGGGGTTCTCTGTACTGGTATATGAGTAAAAACATTTTCTAAATTAGCACAGCACACTTGAAAATACTGCTCAGTTATGAAGTTATTTCAATACCAAAAATATGCACTTGAAAATAGAAGCCAGAGTTTAATACTGAAAATGGCTATTGCACCACCACCTACAGGCCCAGCTGGCACTGCAGGTCATTATCACCGCTTCACAAAATACACAAAATGAAGAATGAAATAGGAATTAATTTATCAAACGAAGTGCTTTTTCAAAATTGAACAAATTGTTGGCTGAACTGTGAAATATTGCAGTCCAAATAAATCAGAGGAGTGGATGATCAAGCACCTATTTTCTCATACTTCAGAGTTGAGGAACAATCCTTTTGCCTGCTACACCCACAACTCAGTCAAGGACTCAATCTTTGATGCAATATTTTCCTCTATGAATTTCTGTGTCCAGTGTAAAGACAGATTTACAAGTAAATCATCTTGTGATGTTTGCCAGCTGTATGAATTGTGCTTGAATGACACATTTCTGTTGATTTACGTGCTTGTTGAATTGTAATTCTGGGGTGGTACAAAAATCATAGACTGTTTGCAAATAGATGGTCAGATACACTTGAGCTAGAACTTGAGAGATTTGAATTTCTGATACCATTTTATGCACCACCATCTTTCCATATTCGTTACATTAAAAGAATGTAATAGAAACATGTTCATTAAAAATAACCTGAGAGTCTCAATCAAATGAAATCTTGTCACACATTAACAGAACAAGCCATGGCCTAAACTATGTAGGTTGCTCACCGGTAGATGCAAGAAATTCAAACAAATGTAAGTGAAGGATTAAAATGTACTAAATTAGAGCAAAACTGAGGAAATCTTATTCTGGAGCTACTTCAAAATATGGAATGCTACATATAAAATGCAACTTATATGACAATGTAAATTGATGTATTATGGTACTCACCATTTTAACATAGGAATCTTCTGCTAGAAGGCAATAGTTGGACATTGGCTAGAAAATATTTAAAATAAAATTGGTAAGATATACAAAAATACAAACAAAAACATAAAAATGATTGCCAGGTAGAGTCATTAGTTTATCCAGCCAGTCTGATACAGTCTGCAATTTGTGAGAAAAGGGGGAGAAAACAAAAGCAATCCAATTTGGAGCGATGGGATTGGGTGGACAAGAGATACAGAAAATTGCCTCTCTTTCTGCCCGAGATAAATGACGCAAGTTCCGCAAATAACAATGATTATGCATAATGTTACAGGTTACTTATTGCTGATATGAATGTGAAGTCCACTCCAATCAGAAACAGCCTCAGTTCACCTGCCGAAATGCATAACCTCAGTTTCCCACATGATTGTTAAGTCAGTGGGCAAAAACTGTCTAAGCCTGTGTAGATTTGGTCTTTCTAACTACCTGCTCTCCCACCGATTTACGTATCATTCAAAAACTTTGTTATTGCACATTCACATCCCACAATCAAGCTGTCAATATAGAGTGCGAATAATTGTTGCAGCACACTCTTCCCTGCAGCACTCCATTTGTTACAGATTGCCATCTTTAAAATGCTGCATTTTGTCAATTGTTTATCTATGTTAATGTACTACACGCCAACACCCTGGGTTCTTATTCTTTTAAATAACCTGATGAACAGTACCTTTACAAATATTTGATTGTTACCCCTCAAAAGAATTCCAATAGATCTGTCACATAAGACTTTCCCTTTGTGAAGCAATACTGACTCAACTCGACTAAATTATCTATTTTTTAAATGCTCTGCTATTACACCCATTTAATAGAAAGTAACATTTTTCCCAATGACAGATGCTAAACTAATCAGCCTATAGTTCCTGTTTTTGTTTCTCTCCCTTTTTGAAAAAGATGCTTACATTGACAACTTTCCAATCCTTGGGATATTTGCACAATTTATGCATTATTGAAAGAATACTGTCAGCACATGCTCCATCCCTCTACCTACTTCCTTTACTATCCTAGGATGCAACACATTAGGTCCAGGGGATTTATTGCCCCAGAGCCCCATTAGTTTCCCTAAAAGTCTGCTATAAATGATAGTTACTGCATTTATTTCCTCCTCTACTCCCCACATCCTTCATGATTTAGTATTCTTGGAATGGCATTAGTGTCTTGTACCATGAAGAGAACTGCAAAGCATTTATTCATCCCCTCTTAGTTCCCCATTATTTGGTCCCAGAGAGAAAGAGCAAGAGAGCGAGCGAGAGCGAGATATGGATTGGGCTCTTCCTAATGAAGAGCTCATGCTCGAACCGTTGACTCCCCTACTCCTTGGATGCTGTGCTTTTTCAACACCACACTTTGACTCAGACCAGAGTTAACGGCCATGAAAGAATACGACAGAATGAGTTTTGATTCTCATCCCTTCAAATGCATGTGTTTTTCAGACAGATGCAATGGGCCAGAAAGAAGGGTATGCACCAAAAAAACTTTTAGAATGAGCTTATGAACCTGAAGGTTACTTGTATCAATTACTTTTAACAATGATACTTGACAATTCAATTGCAAATTCATGACAGTTTGCAAATCTAAAGATTTGAAAAGGTTTCCTACATCATCTAAAGAAAACAAGTGTCATAAGGTCTTACAGAATCAGAATCATTGTCAGAATCATTGGTGATCTTTAAGCGGCAATTGGATAGGTACATGGATGGGTACTTATGCTAGGACAAATGTTCGGCACAACACCGTGGGCCGAAGGGCCTGTTCTGTGCTGTATTGTTCTATGTTCTACAGCATGGTAATGGCAACAAAACATAAGTGATTCGATCATTTTTGTTTTGATACCTCTGTACAAAAGGATTAGCCACAACTTGAAAACCTGCTAATGTACAAATTAGCATACCGGCAAAGGCTCATCGTCCAAGCTGCCATTCTGAACAGACTCTGGAGCCTCTTCTTCACTGTGGTGTTTCTTTTTCTTGGATTTCTTTTCTTCCTTTGACTTTTCTTTGTGTTTCTTCTTTTTATGCTTCGATGATTTCTAAAGCAGTAGCAGCACAGCAATCAGAAAAATCTTATTTTAGGTTCCATTTAAAACTGACTTGCCTTTTTTGAGAAATTCATAACCATAATCTATATTCAGTAATGCCAATTTACGAAACAGCCAGACTTGGAACTATTTCACCAATTTTTCAATCTCCTGGAGACAAAATCATGGAATCCACTTCCTGACTGCACTGTTGATATACCTACACCATAATATCCTCCAGCAGTACATCTCCACAATTCTTTGATCCAGATTCTGGTCCATGGTTCCTGAGTCACTTTTTCCCTGCTACAGATGGCCATGGCCTTAGCCATAGGAGGTATAGCAATGCTTTCCAAGCATTTGCCCTGGTGTGATCCCTTTTAATGCTTCAGATGTTGTGACTAGAGTGAAAAATCTGGTGACTTTGTATGTTGCTAAGCTGGCTATGGGGAAGGAAGGATTTCAGTTGAGATGGGAGTTGAGTTTTAAGGGAGAAAATCTATCAAAAGATGGAATTTTCACAAAGATGAACCCTCTACCTTTCCACAGACATTTTCAGCAGCAAATAGGCCTCAGAAAACATCCCATCAGACATGCCCACCGTAGAAAGAAAACCCAAGTACAGAAATAGATCTCTCAGCTGCCAGAAGCCAGTCTGTGCTCCAGAACAGCCACTATTATCTTGGAGCTCTAAACCCCAAAATCTTGGCATCAAGACCAGCCCTATATTCTGTAAGTTCCTGCCTGTTTCTCAACCCAGACCTTATTCTAAATTTTCTTAGAAAAAAACCCTTGGTAACCATTATATGGTCCTTTGGTTCGAGTACTAATGATCTGGTCAAACTTCCACGAAATAGCACTAAAAAGTTTTTTACCGCCCCGACAAGTTTAAATTGGCTTTGTGCTTATTTAATTACCCAACACAGATTGCCCTCAAAGTGCATGACCAGATTGCCCTCAAACTGTGTTGGTATATGGCTGCATGGCAAACAGACAAGTACTGTGCAGGAAATAAACAAAACGTACACTAATATTTCTGCACACAGACAGAACAATCTTAGAGGGACCAAGCAATGCAATGAATGGGCTGCACACAGCAAAGGATCATGAGAGGGAAATAAAAACAGAAGACACAGGAGGAATTAAGCATGTTTGGCAGCAACTGCACGAAGAGTTTACATCAAGGGTACTGCTCCCACTGAAACATCCTAATCCATTCTGTCACCTCAATACTGAATCTCCCCTGCCCTCCGTGGCACCTTTCCATGAAATCACTGAAGGTGTAATACTTGCTTATGAACCTTCTCCCTCTCCCTCTCCAAGGCCCAAAACACATTTTCCATATGAAGCAGCAATTTCTTTGTACTTATTTCAGTCGAGTCTATTTTATTCGTTGCTCACAATGCGGTCTACTCTACATTAGAGAAACAATGCAAATTGGGTGACGTTTTTGCAGAACACCTCCACTTAATCTGCATTAATGATCGCCACCTTCTGGTTGCTTGTCATTTTTACACAGCAAGTTGCTCTGGTGCTCTCACTTCAGTCCTCGGCCTGTTGCACTGTTTTGGCGAAATCCAACACAAACTGATAGAACAGCACCTCCTTTTACTTGGGCACTTTACAGCCTTCTGGACTCAATATTGGAAATACCAACTTCCGACCATGTACTGTCCTCCACTTTGATTAGTTCTCCGACCCCAATCCTCCAATGTCTTTTTTGCTGGGTGTTAATCTGGCGTCAATCTGGATCTATGTTCTCTACAAACATAACCATTCCTTTTACTTCTGTTTCGTGATGTTTTCCCTTGCTGCTCCCCACCTCATTCTATAGTATAAAAGCTATCACTTTCCGACAATCTGTTTTAGTTCAGAAGAAGAATCATAACAGACCTGAAACATTAACTGAGTTTCTCTTTTGATAGGCGCTGCCAGACTTACTTAATTTCTCCAGCATTTTGTTTTTTCAGATTCCAATATCTGTAGTATTTCACTTTTGGGACATTAGAGGGTACATGAGTAATGACAGTGTTGACCACCTGAACTTTTACCATTGAAGTGCCATATACTGTATTCAAAACCAATACGTACTTGTTTGTAACTTATCGCCAATATTTTTAAAAATAATGTATACATGTAACTTGCTTTTGAAAAACAAGGTAAGGCAGTCCAAAGGTCATGCTAAACTTATTACATGCACACTATATTTAAATGGTGCTTTAATATTTCAACAGTTACTTTTTAAAATTCACAGGATAAGGGCATTGCTGGCTGGGCCAGCATTTATTGCCCATCCCTAATTGCCCAGAGAGCAGTAAAGGGTCAACCATATTGCTGTGGGTAGGTAGGCCAGACTAGATAAGATGGCAGTCTCCTTCTCTAAAGGACATTAGTGAACCAGATGGATTTTCAGACAATCAGCATGGATTCAATGGATTCATGGTCATTAAACCCATAATTCCAGATTTTTATTGACAACAGATTCTACCATCTGCCATAGCAGGACTTGAACCCAAATCCCCAGAACATTAACATTAAGAGTACAGTAATAATACTAGTAGGCCATTGCCTCCCCTTTACACAAAAAAGTGTTGATACTTTAACATTTTTGCAAGCAACTGCTGAAAGGAGCAAAATCTGATAACAGAATGTACAATATTAACAAAAGGTTACATAGATTAGAAATACTAATGACTGAAGGACAAACTCTAACATGACCCTAAGAATCACAGGGTGGCTAACTAAACCTGTTTAACTGCAGAAGGTATTTAGACTTAATGGAATAGCACAAAATAATACAAGAATCCCTCAGAGGTATTTTGTTTAAAGCACAGCTGGATGGCAAGTAAGTCTCTAAATTAAATACTTACTGCATCCTCCTCCTTCTTGTTTTCTTTCAATGTCTCTTCAGGTTCAGAAGCCACTTCGTTACTATGCGGCTCTGACTACAAAAAGATACCAACATTTTCAAACCGCTTATTATCCACTTACAACAATTTTTCTTGACTTCAGTTCTCAATAGAAATCAATCTGTGCAACTGTAAATTAGAATCTATATTATCATTCTTCTAGTGTCAGCAAGGTTCAAAGACATTTGTTCCATGATTGTGGGAGATACCTACAAGGCTACATTTATTACTCCTACTTTTGCTTACTAGCCTTGTGGGTATTTTTCCTTGAGGAACAGAACAAAATCATTCTGGTTGTTATAATAACTAGATAGTTCTTTCAGCATTATTTTGACATTTGATTTGCTGTTAGATTTATTGCATTCAATTTCACAACTCGTCATAATGGAATTTGAATTCAACGTGAGTCACTAGTGTAGTACCATAACTAAAACATCACTGTATGATGCCCCGGCAGAAATATTAACACCAGAGCATAAATCCTTCACTTCATTTCAGCTATTCAATAGGGAAACATAAGGGTCCCATATATTGGAAGCTGATTAGACATAAGCACTTCAGCATAGATTAAAAGTAAAGACTATTATCTGCAAACACAGGTCGTAAAGTTCTTTTTCTCCCTAATGTTTAATTATTATACAAAAATACAATTTAAATGTATCACTAAATTCACACTTCAAAAAAAAACAAAATTAGCAAATCATTCTTGTGAACCATACACAAAAGCATTATTCAAAACATTACTGATCAAAATGGAAAAATCCAGTTTCTGACCATCCTGTTCCTTTCCATAAGTCACTTTGTGTATTATAATTATCCTCTTTACTACCCATGTCCTTTCATGCTTTGTCAAGAAATAGATTCATTTTCACAAGAATTGACAATCATGTCAATGATTTATTGCAGATTCCTATAACCTTCTTTGATGCTTTTTGCTGTCAACTTACCATTTATGCTCTTGCTACTACCTTGAAAAAATTATACCCTTGCTACTCAAGGTAAAGTGCAAACATTTCATTATTTATCAGAATAATGTTTCAGATATATGAATAGCTCTTTGTAAGGTAGCTCTCAACTTTTCAACTTGAGTGGAAGCAATACCCAAATTCTAAAATATCCTGACAAAATTGTAAACTACTACTTGGAACAATTCTTCTTTAATTTAATATCTTCCAATAATTGAATTTATAAAATTAGTGCTTCCCAAAGACTTGTGATTCTACTTGATTCTACTTTGGCCATAGAAAATAGCCTTGACTCAATCATGAGCAGTTGTGAGGTGGGGGATACAGGAGACTTTTGAGATTGGGACTAGTGACCCCAAAATTGAAGTTAACAACACCACTTTTAGTCTAGTCGCCCTCACCCCATTTGTGTATAGAAAACACCCCAATTCAGCTCAAGGTCCAACACTTATTTCCACATCAAGCCAAATATAATTACTTAATATGTTTCTACACCGAATGGGCAGGTGCGATTCAGCTAGATTACTGTTGTTCTGCAGCATTTCACATCACAAGTTGCACTGATAGTATTGGATACTGTCAGTAATCTTACATTTTCAACAACTCCGAACATATTCGCAATGAATAAATACAGATACTATGCAGCACTCTGAAAACTTAAGTAAAATAAGGCCAGATTAATTTGAGATGTGGTTGTAAATTTCATGGAATCCTTTGCAAGCTATTCAGCTTAGGAGCACGATCTAAAATGAGTATTGATGAACGGATGAATAGAGTGCCAAACATACCTGTGATTTACTTTGTACGGGAGCAGGAGATAACCAGAAGTCCAGATCTGATGCCTTAAGATGAAAAAATCCAGGAAGGTTATAATCAAAATTAATGTTTCAAAATTAGAAATTAAAAATTGTAGGCACTCCTCACTTAAAGATATTGTATGGCTTGGTTTCTGAAAATTGTTACTTTCAGGGAATCGTGGGCTGCCTTAGATAGCAACATAAAAGTTAGAGTGAGACTCAAATTGGACCTTCTTTTCCAAAAAAGGAACATTGAAATATTAAGTTGAACAATAAAACTTTATATTTATAAATTACTGTGCAGCTAAATGAAATATTTTTAAATTTTAAAAAACATTCTAAATCAAAACCTCATACTCTCAATTTCATATTCCAAAGCTCCAGGTGAAAGATGAAACAAATTTACAAACGATTTTTTGACAATTTTTGAAATGCTGTTGTCAATTGTTTCTCAATACCAGCCCTTTTTCCTTTAATTGTTCCACTATGCAATGGTTATTCCTTCAGCCAATTTGCTTAACTCCTTATCTCAGCACCTTTATTCCTTTATAGAACTTCAGGGTTGCTACAGAAATGTTATAATCCATGTTCTCTTTCAAAAAAAATTGTCAAAGTTGTTTGACTCTCACCTGCACTACTTAGGTCAGACCACGAGCACCAGATCTTTCAGGGAGACGCTGCTATCAGTGTGCTAACAGTTAGTCAGCCTCCAAAGTTTTAGTAAAGTATTTTAAACAGTTAATGGATGCCCAAGGAGATAGGTGGAGAGTAGCCCTGGACCTGAACAGATGTAGTACCTGAATTGCAGGTATGGCTGCTGAATTCTTTGTTAGCACGGTTGACAATACTGCAGGGTAGGAGATTTTATTTCTGTCAGAATAACTATCATCACCAGCATGAACAATCCAATACTTGATTTTGTAGCTCATCCCAGAGATGACAATAACACAAAGCAGCATCAGCCTGAAAAGTCAACTCAAGGTTGGAGTAGGACGTAAACCTACAACCTTTTTGATTTAAAGAGGATAGCAACAGTGCAAAAATCAAACTAGAAATCAACTTAATCCAAAGAAGAATTGCTTTTTTTCGATTAGATATTAATTTTACTGGGGTGCTCGCCAGAGGTGGCCCTTTTTCTAAGAGTCACCTACATCCGATTTCAAAGCAGCAATGACAAAAGGCAAGCTAGAAAGTCTTATCTGTCACTACAAAATCAAACTGTTCCACCTTGCTGTGGAAAACCATGCAGGGCTGCAATTAGGCACCATATCATGTTCGAATGCACAACAAATGAAGGTGCATGCAACAGACAGCCATCAAGCATAATTAAGGGAAACTGATTTTTTTCAAAAAGTAAAATAAATAATTAAATAAAATATTCACTTCAGAACTAACCTCTCCTGTGGGCTTTTCACTTTCTTCTGCTTTGGATGTAGGTGTAACAATTTCTTCTTCAGGTGCAGCATTTTCAGCAGACTTCTGCTTTTTGCTGACTTTGTCTTTACTTTTCTGTACCAAGAGAACAGATAGCCCAGAAATATAAAGCAACCACATTTGTGAAGAATATATTTAAATTCCTCCCAGGCAGCAAGCTAAAGTTCTCAACACAATTCCTATTTATCAACATGTTCATGTCTGCTGCTTAATCGGAAAAGATAGAAAAATCCAGAGAAGCTCACTGCACAACAGTTTTTGTCTTTCAACCGGCTAATAATTTATAATGTAAGGTTGTAGTTTTATTTATTGTTTCACATAATTCATCCATAAACTGACATATTAAGATCATTAACACAGGCTGTGTGTTGAACAAAGGTCTTCCATTCTGGTCTCTGCAAACAATGTGCCTAAACTTCAACTTCAAATTTACAACCTGACACACCAATGTAACTTTGATATTAATTATTTCCACTAAAACCAAATGTTTGTTACGTTTGTGTTGTAGTTCTGCACTAGGTCTATCTTGAAATATTTCATAGCTATTCTGTAATCTGATTTTCTTGTATGATACTATCCAATGTTCAGACTATATATATTTATTACTTAGACATTGCTCCAGCAAAATAATCTGCTTTGTCTTGAATAAAGCTACCCAAAATAACACTGGAGAACAACAAAATTCCACAAATTAATCAAAATTCAAAACAGTTCAGTTTTACCTTTTTTTCTTTATCCTTCTTTTTGTCTTTTTCTTTCTTTGCTTTCTTAGGTTTTTTGCTTTTATCCTCTATTGAGGCAGCCTCAACTTCTGGTGCTTTCTTTTCAGTTACTCTGTGTGTTCTCACAGGTAATTTTTCATTATCTGTTAAAGGCCTTAAAAATAATTGGGAAATTAAATTGTACAATTAAATGACAGTAAGGGTTAAAGTAATGATGATAAAGATTGGGGAAGTTTTGCATTCTATTCACCCTTCCATAATGTTAGTTTAATCAAAACCAGTCAATCCATTCTACAATCCATTCACAGAACAATATGGGTATAATGCCGCAACTAGACAATTCCAGTGTAATACTTGCATGTCCACATTCAGAAGAAATCTTGAACCTGCTGAAAACATGTTACTGATCAAGTCTGACCAATTATATGTAATTTTACTGATGAGAATTGAATGCTTTCTTAGGTCACACAGCTTTCCGATACTCCATTTACAAGATCAATGTAATATATTTAAATCAGGCAACTTAACAATTGACACAACTTGAACCATTGATCAATTATAAATGGAACACCGATACTTCTGGGTCTAATTATGAGATAAGGCAAGGGATAAAACATTTTAACATTATTGACAGGTATAATAAGTCGTCAGATTTCCTGAGAGACTTCAGAACATGAAAAAGCTGGTTAAGATTAGAAAGCAACAGACAGCTAACGTTGACTAACTGTGAAAAGCATTTACAAATTTTGAATAAGGTCAGAATGCCAAGCATGTTTATTAAACTGGGAAAATCAGAACCTTGTTTTTGTTCTTAATTATGTCCATATTGGAGAAATGGACTCAATATCGTCATTGCCATTTCACAAAAATTAAAGAATTGCAACAAGGAAGTAACAAATTGGATGTAATGAGTAGTCGCAACCACAATAAACTGTCCATTCTGAGATCTTGGGAGATTGATTTAAAGAACTAATACTTTCAAACTTTCCACAGTTTTCTAGTGTAACTCACTGATACGATTTTTACCAAACACCGGTAATCGTAGGCAAATGAATCATGTCTTCATTTAACCCTTTGACTACTAAAATTGCAGATTTTAATATTTCAGCCAAATGAGTTGCATGACAGATTCAGATTTTCAAATATTCAGCTTCAACAAACACAACATTTTAACTTTTCAAAAATGCAAATACAGGGTAAACAAAGGGTTAAATCTTGAAAAGCACACTCAAACTCATCTCCAAGTCAAGTTTTCAGAAGTACACAATTTTTCAAACACAAAGCATTACACTTTACATACCTTCCTTTTTTCATGGGATTTAGGCTTTTGTTGGGACACAAAGATGTTGGTTGTGGAAGCAGTAGAAAGAAAGACAGAAAGAATGGCAGAAAAAAATTGGAGTGGCATATTAAATATAGAAGGAGAGAAGGGAAGAGACAGAAATCACAGAACTCAAAAAGCCATAGATCAGTGGTGTGCACTTCTGAACAATTAAAAAAAACATTTCGCATTGATGTTAAACAGTTGGTAGCAAAACATATTTTCCTATTATAGTTACATTTGCAATCAAGCATTTTCATGGAAAAGGCTATACCCAGTTATGTAATCTTGTTACAATTATGATTTTATAAAAGATAGAAGTGGGACTAATGTATTGAAGGTTTGGTGAACAAATGTACAGGCATGAGTGAACTTCTGTTCAAAAGTACAGTAATGCATTCAACAGTATGTACAGTTGAAAACGCACCCACACAACTTCAGAAAAACATTTCAAGTTTAGTTGAATTATTTGTTGCTCGCATATGCGACATTATGCAATTTTAAAATTAGTTAATCTGTTTGAACCAATAAAGGCCCAATAAAAAGCCTCGAAAATCCCTTTAATATTGATATGCCACTTCATATTATGGGTGCTTCATAATTTCCCACGATCAACATTTGCTCATGACCAAGCTACCAAGGGAAATGCAGTGCAAGTGTCTATAGATGGGACTGAGGGGAAGACAGACAGACACAAAAAAAAGGAAAAGGAAAACAGTCAGCTCATACAGCTCAGTCAATGCAAAGCCAAACATCTGCAGGAGGGAAAGATTGCCAGTCAAAATTTTGAGAATGTTATAAAATGGCAAGGAAAGCAAAAGATAGAACTAGATCTACAGAGAGGGGCAGAAGAAATCCAAGAAAAGGGTACTAAGTCTAAAACCACAGATATTTCAATCACATTTAAATTTCAAACTCTAAAACCATGTACAAAATCCAATTTTCTTGTTGAAAATGTATAAACATAGGGACAAGAATCAAAATGATCTGTGAAAGAAAATTAATTAGAATGAACATCGCGGACAGTCAAAATTTAGTTTTCCTGGCACACTAAACAATCCCAACTTGAGGTTAGTACACGTGACCTTGAATTGGTGAATAAAAGATTGCAATGATATAGAGCTTTACACAACCACAGGATATCGTAAAGTGCGTTTTGGCTTATAAAGTGCTTTGGCAATGCAGCAAAATAGGCAAGTTACACAGTGAACTCCAGAAAATGGCAATGTGATGAACAGATTATCTACTTTTATGATGTTTATTGATGGATACATATTGGCCAAGACGCTGGGGGTGTAGGGGTAACTTCTCTGACTTTCTTCAACATACACGATGGGCTCTTATACATATAGCTGAGTGCACATTTTTGCCAGAATTTCACATTTCAACTAAATGTTAGCACCTCCAACACTGCACCATTCCTTAAGTCACAACAGACTATCACGTAGTTTTTGGTTTCCTGGAATAAAATTTGAACTCAACTTTTAACTCAGACAAGAGTGCTGATGAGCTTAATCTCAGCTGACACTTGTGTAAATCACCTAAAGCTGTACCAGAGCCAATAACAATCTGCTTTAAGCAACTTTTGTAAATGCCAGCTGCAAACAGAATTAAGACTAATAGCTTAAAAAAACTTGACTTTGTGACAAAGTCATGTACACTTACTTATCCAAATCAATATCCAATGCTTTGTATGGATCATTTGGGTCTTTATCATCATCATCACTAGGCAAGGCATTCTATAAGCAAACAACACAAAATAGAAGTCTGATGGCAGAGTTCAGAATAAAAGGTTGTATTAAAAAATACCATAGCCTGAAGTTATCTGAAGACATGAAGAAATGGATCGCAGTACATATAAATTATTGGAGGTTTTCAGAAGTCCAAAACATAACTTTAATTGTATGTTACTTATGTCCCCCACTACAATTTCATTTCAACATGAGCACCATTGCATTTTTTAGGGTTCTGTCAAATATTAAGTTAAAACAAAAGGTCAAATTCATGTCCATATCTAATAGGGAAGCAGCCAGATGACGGAGCAACATAACAGGATAGAATTCAATGGAAGACATTTTAAAAATGTCATGTCACTCAAGACAGTGCCAGAGAATGACACACAGTCATGGAATACTATGTTAATTAGTTTGACATAATCTGTGAAAAACACATTACACTGAGACCTAGAGAATGATCTGCTTGAATAAAGGCAATAAACCCATCCAAAATATTTATAAACTATCTGATGGGAATATTCTTGAGTGCATTAATAGTGAAAAAGAAAATAATTAGACCGACCAAGCAGGAGGGAAGGGATGGATAGTGTGTTGTGATTTTGACAAATAACAATTCAGATAACAATTTACATTCCTGTTTTTGCTACCAAAGTGGATAACTTCACATTTATCCACATCATAGTTCATCTGCCATTCACTTGCCCATGCGCTCAACTTGCCCAAATCATACCAAAGCATCTCTACATCCTCCTCACATCACCCTGCCAACCAGCTAGGTCTTGTCTGCAAACATGGAGATATTACATTGCCACAAAGGATTTCAGATGGGTCACTGGACTCAAAATGTTAACTCTGCTTTCTGTCTACAGATGCTCCTAGGCTTGCCAAGTTTCTTCAGCAATTTCTGCTTTTGTTTCAGATCTTCCCTGTCTGTAGTTTTTTTGATTTACTTTTAGGTAATTAATTGGTCTGTCATGTCTTTATTCCCCATTAAAACATCAATTTCTGACCTGAATTGATGCCATAAGATACATGTTGACTTACAAATTAGCCTAAAACAAAAAACAATTTCTTGATACTAAAAGATAACTTCAAGTTGTAAAAAGTTTCCTTTAGCTCACTAAAATTCAAGTGAGACAAGCATACCAGCATTAGCAAAAGAGAAAACGTAAACAAAAGGATGAGAAATAGTACTTCACAATAGTGCAATCAGAGTCAGAGTGCAAATGCAAACGCATGTGCAACAGAATGCATTTATGATAGCAGGAAATTGAGATGCAGCAAGAATACAAGAAAGCAAATGGAATGAAAGATCCAGATCCAAAAGAATGAGATCAAGAGCATTCAGGATAGAGTAAAGGGAAATAAAAGACCTGCCTTGATACATCATTTTCAGACAAATCTGTCAAAATATTACACAAGAAAACTTTTGTGAGCAGCGATTCAAGCAGATAGCTAATTCTGAACTCATTAAGAATACTTTTAAGGACCAATTCTACAGTGGTCACATTACCCAAACAGCACGCAATAAATGACCACAAGCAGTTTCTTGTGGAAACACCTGAATTCCTAAACATTTGAAGAATTAGAAGTGATCTCTCAAATTAGCCTGACAGAGACCACTTTGATTAGGATTTCATCCAAACATAAAATAGTGCAATAATTTTCAAAACTTCACTAACTTGATCCCTCACACAAAATATTGCTAACGGAAACCACAGTTGACATTAATCATATTGTGTACAATTTCAAATAACTTAAACCACGGCAACATCAAGAGAAATCGCATGCGATTTTTTACAAGCGTGCAAATTGTTTTTAGTGCAAGTTTTAAAGGCCAATCTACTGCTCAGACTGTACTCTTGTTTTCAGCTGTGTCAAATCTATTGCCAATTATCTAAATTTACTTGCTTTTAGCAGTTCAGGACAACAGAGATGAACAGTAAACTACTAACCTCAGGCATTTCTTCTGTGATAATGTCAACGTGATGAATTGGAGTAATGTCTTCATCACTTTCAGTATGAAGTGAATCATGGCGACGTTTGCCTTTATCTTTCTTCTGTTTTTTCTTCTTTTTCAGTCTATCCTGCTTTTGTTGCTGCCTGCGTTCTTCTTCCAGTTTAAGATACTGATCTGACAAAGGTAGTCCTGTGTACATAAATATAACAGATGACTGCATCTGAGCTACACATGACTATAGCTGTTTCAAGAATCTCAGGAAAAAGGGAGACTGCATGGATCCTTTCCACCAGTTTAATTTATTTCATACACACAATAAAGTCTGACATTGACTCTGCTGCTACAATTTTCAAAAACATTGACCTCAGCAATGAATGAACAATTTCCCAAAATAGAAACTGCCAGCCAAATGCATCCTTTTGAAAGCTTTTGGCATCAGCTAATCATTTACTCAAACCCTGATTAAACAGCATACAGATAGTTTGCTGAATTAATAATACAACATTGTGGACAATAACTGCTAATTTATCCCTCTGCTCAGTTGTTGCCACTATCAAGAACCATTGTGATCTTGCACACATTAACTTGGTGCCAGACAGTTCTGACTTGCCCATTCACAGGAGATGCATAATGGTACTGGTGACAGATTAAAAAACAATATTCCTCCCTGAGTGTATTTAGTAAATACATCAGGAATGGCAGATCAATGACCACATACTGGGAAAATTTGGACTAGGGGGAAAGCAGCTTCACTGGAATGTTGTTATTTTAATTCTACATATTACAGATATGCATTATAAAAAACATTAACAGTGCAATATATTGCAAATACACTTTACATGCAATAGACAGAAGCTAGAGAACTGCAATAATTTTATCAATTACCTGGTACTCTCAATGGTACTGTAAGATCAATCTGCACCACAGGTATATGATCAACGCCACTGGCATCTTGGTAATTCTGGAATAAAAATAATAGCAGCTGTTCATGAAATTAATCAATACCATTCCTGTATTCATTGTCTACAAGGAGTTATTTTAGAATAATGACAATAATGCAAGAATTTCATATGCACAAATTTAACTTTTCTCAGTTCAATGCATAAACAGTAAATACCATGGAACTACTTAAAGAACAAAAGATACTAACTATAAATTGATCTTTTTCCATTCTGATGTCAGTCTTCTTACCAATAAGCTATAACAATTATTCCCATACTATGATATCATTTCTGAAAATAATTAGTCACAGAGTCATCCCAGTAAACAAGGAGGCTCTTCCCTCCATTGAACTCATGCTGGCTTCTTTGTGGAATATCCTGTCAGTTCCAATTTCCAACTGTATCCCTGTCACCCTGCAAGTTTATTTCCTTGAAGTATCTGTTTAATTTCAACTGGAAATTCGGCAATGTTCTACACATGCCAAAGGTCACCCCCTTTCTTTCTACAGGCAGTCACCTTAGTTGAAAAATGCCCACAAGGAAGCAACAAACCTTTTGAAACTTGTCCAAGTATCAACTGCCAGCAGCTGTGGATGCCAGTCAAGATTGAAGACCAAAATTCGAGTTCATAGTATTTTGGCCCAAAAGCATTTTGACATTTTAAGTTATTTGTGGAATTTGGGGTGAAATCCTGTGTAATTCTATTTTCCTTTTCAGCTCAAAGGCTTCAATGCCAATGCCATACCGCAAAAATACTGCTACTGCTCATATTAGCTAAGGTATCTTCAATCTATATGGTTTAGGCTTACAACTGCTTATGTCTCGTTCCATCAAGATGTTAGGGAATAGCTCTTCTTTTATCTAGAGGACTTCAACATATTTTCTTTTCATCAGGTAAACTGAACAAGAGAAAACCACAGACACCATGTCCAATATCCACTTTAACACAAAGCCTCCCCACCCCATTACCAAACTGAAGAATGAGTAAACATACATCACAATATTGAAAGGAAAAGCTACAAGGTAGTATGAAATTACGGGTGACCAACTCACCTTCTGAGAAGATGGAGAACTCTTGATGTAAAATGGATTATTTGCCTGTTCTTGTTTCCTTACTTCTCGTCGCTAGGAAACAAACAAATCTTTTTAAATCACAAATTACATTTTACTTGAAGCTTGACACCAACTTAAAGATTCTAGGTTTATAACTCCCATAGAAATGATTGATCACAGCAAAATAGTCTGAAGGAAGATGGTTAAAAAAAAACACTGCCTGAAAAGCTTTAAAGGACAATGTAACAGGCATGAAGAAGAACATCAGATGTGACAATGCACCTTAAAAACTAAGAACTTGAATTTAAGACACTCCAATAACATTGCATTATAGACTTTATGTATGTTATAAAATATATCAGTGCACATACTATCCTTTGGTAGAAGTACAATGGATCACTAAGTCTAAAATTGGAGGGAGACAAATACCAATCTGTGTTGCAGCAGTTCAAAATGGAGAAAAACCAGCTGTGCCAGAGGAAACACCACAGAAGCGCTTCACAGGAGGCTCCCAAGCACTGAGGATGTCACCTAGACAGGGGACGAAATGTCTGCAACTCAAATTCCCAGCTCGGCGAACAGAACCACAACAACGAGCACCCAAGCTACAAATCTTCTCACAAACTTTGATCAAGGATTATGTAAATAAGGTAGCAAAGTGGACTGAGGATGACATCAGCCATGATTTCAATGAATGGTCGAGTAGACACCATGGGCTGAATGACCTACTTCAGCATCTATACCCTATGGTCTTAAAGGGTATATGCTGAGGGGTTATCTCCACTTGTGGAACAGTCTAGGAACAAAGGAAATAATATCGAGAGGTCACCCATTTAATAAAGGCGAGGAGGAATTTCTTCTGAGGGTAATGAATCTGCAAAATACTTTACCACAGCAGGCTGTCAAGGCTGTGTCATGAATGACGTGCAAGGCTGAGATAGTTAGATTTTTAATCAATAAGAGAATCAAGGGTTGTGAATAAGGTAAGAAAATGGAGTTGAGGCTTAACAGATCAGCCACTGAACTAATTGAAGTGTTTTGAAAAGACTCAAATGGGTTAAATGGTTTACTTCTGCTACTACGTCTTACGGCTCCAAATACATTGCTGAGGTAACACATACATAACAAAGTTCATTAGATGCAATCAAAGTAGCCCAGAAAGGAGAGATGCTTGATTTGACTTGAACTTATGAAAAGATCAAAAGTTACCAGTGTCTGTCGGTGATGCAAAGAACACCATTATTGCTTGTGACTGCTAAATTCTTAGTACTTTGGGTTGGGCAGAATCAAAACTGCTTGATTAAATGAGTTAGAAACAATGCATTCTAAGATTTGCAAACAAGGAAAGGTTGAGACTTGACAGAAATTGGACTGAAAGACAAAGGTTCCAATTTTCTAAACCGAAGAATGTAAAATGTACAAATTACCCGAGCAAGCTCGTCTTCATCCAGTTCTGGCTGTCTATGCCTGACATTCCTTTGTTCCTCCTCATGGAAGATCATTTTCTTGGGGCTTTCATCATCTGAAGAACTTTCTGAAGGTGCATCATTGATCCAGGCATCAAGGTCCAGTCTGAAGAGAAAGAGAAATAAAACAGAAGACTTACCACACTTGACACACAAATTCATGTTCTCATTTTTTCTACTCAAGAAGCTAAGTTACAGTTCTGTGGACAATGCTCATACTTTCGTCTAAGACACAACTTCTCATGTATAAACTTAATGTGAGGTGGGCATCAGCTGCTATTGATCTTTAGGAATAAAGAGTAGACAGTCTGCAGTCACTCATGTCCAAATGTGCACACACTTCCCTGTTTGAACAAGTGCTTCTAGAAGTATCCTGGGTGAAATTAGTGAAGACTCAGAACTGTCCTCAAGAATTTTCTAATCTGTTCAGTTAGGTATTTCAGTGGACTTGGCTCGTTGTTAAGTTCAGCAATTGCCCTAGACATTCAATGAAAAGCTGTAAAACACAATTATACTCACTTAGCACTACTATTTGAAACTCACTTGGGAACCAAAACAATAGCAGAACCACAAAGTGAACCATTCATCTTTTTCTTAAGTAAATAATGCATCAATCTGTTGACAATCGGTCACTTCAGTTCTTTAGTGTGGACAGATATTTGCTCAATCACAGCAAAAATCATTCCAACAAATAAAAAGCTTAGCTCTTCAAATTTACAGCAATACTGTTAAATGCACCTGGAACATTGGAAATAAGCGGTCATAACACTCCTACAGTGCAGTGACTCCTTTTGGCCCATCGAGCCCATACTAACTCTGCACAGACAGTTGCCTGAGGATGGAAGTGAACACATGTCTCTGTGCTTTGAGGAAGAAGCGCTAACCACTGAGCTACCATGCTGCCTAATAAGACTTCTTACCCATCTGGCAATGGAACTTTCTTCTGTGCCTTGGGAGCAACAGGGTTAAGCTCTCCAGAAAACAAAGCCATCACTTCTTCTGCGACAGGGACATCCTTCGCTTGAAGCTTTTGAATGTATTTTATCAATTGAAGAATACAAGAAGCCTGAAAAATAAAAATCAAATATGAGACCCACAGAAAGATAGTTCTATGATAATGATGCCTTATTATATTTTTATATTAAATACCTTGCATAAAGAAACAGCTGAGACTATACAGTTCAGTGAGCCTGGTCTACCATTCAATTAGATCATGGCTGACAACAGACCTCAACATTTTGCCTTGCTAGTTCAAAACCATGATGTCAACAGTCCCCAGAAATAATTGCTTTCTGTTTTGTACATACTGACTGAACTTTCACAGGTTTCCAAATATTGACCACATACTAAGAAATTCCTTTTCATCCCAATCTTAACCTCAGGCTACTTATACCAGGGCACTAAACTAACTATCTGGGGAAATATCTCATCTACATTATTTTTTATATTTATTCATAGGGTGTTAGGCCAACAAATATTGCCCATCCACATGTGCAAGGAGGCTCTGGAGAAGATCGTGGTGAGCTGACTTCTTGAACCACTGCAGTCCTCAGGTCCTGAGGGCTACCACAGTTCTGTTAAGAATGAAGCTCAGATTTTGAGCAAGCAATAGTGAAGGAATGGTGACATATTTCCATTCAGGGTGGTGAGTGGACACACATACCCTACGTGCGGCTTTTAGTATTTGGATTTTAAACAAGCAGCATATTAATGAGTTATTTTTGTGAAAGATTTGAATAAAAACATCAAGGTCCTTTGGATGTCAACTTGTCCAAATTACCCACCATTTAAGAAGTTTTCTGTCCTTTCTAAAACAGGATTTCTTCACACCATTCACATTGTATTATATTCTAGCCCATTTACCTAAGCTGCCTACTTGTTGAGAATTCACAAGTGATAAGATTTTTATTTTAAAAAATTATAATCTGTCTGACAAAGAGTAAGAAACAGATTTGATATCGTGGCTTTTACTGTAATAGGATTTCAGTACAGTGTCAATGAATGTTGCAACAATCTTACAGGGCTTTGCTAAGACTGGAACTGGAGTATTGCATACAATTCTGGTCCCCTCACCTGAGGGAGGATAAACTTGTCAGACAAAAAATGCAACTCATGCTCATACTGCTCCCTGGCATGGTGCAAATGAGTTTTTAGGAGATAGTGTCTATATTCTTCAAAGGTTAAGAAGAATGAAAGTGATCTCATTGTAGCAAAAAATTTATTGCAGGGATCAAGAGGCTACATCCAGGAAGGATGAGTCTCCTGGGTACAGCGTCTAGAACCAGGACAGTCTCGCGATTGTGAAGTGGTCATTTAGGATACAGATAATCAGAAATTTCTTTACTTAGACAGTGATGAATCTTGAAAGTTCTCTACCATAGAAAGCTATGCAGAGTCCATCAGCAAGCATGTTCATGATAGAAATCAATATTTTTCTTGACACTAATGACACCAAGAGGGTAGTATAGGAAAATGGCATTGTCAAAACTTGATCATGCTCTAGCTTAATGATGAAGGAGGCTCAAGGCGTCAACAGTTTACATCCTATTTTTCTATCAAATTCTGAGCAGAAAAAATGTTCTTGCCATTCAGAGGAAGCATACATTAAAATCGGAGTTAGTAGTGCAGATTACTAAAACTATCGTATTAGTGTTTGAAAGAGACAGCAAATGTCAATTTTGTAATGCTTTCTAATGAACAACAATACTTGGAAGTATTGAATATGGGACAAGGGTTCCATAATTAAGACATCAATTGCATTGATTCATCGAGTACATATCAGACAAAATGGGTGAAGCAAGGTCAAACAGGAGTTTGGCAAGGACTGAAATAATTAGCACATTTTTTCAGGGGCAAGGGTGGCTGCAGAAGAGACCATCATGTAATGGCTATATTCCAAACTTCCTAATTCTGTAATTGTTCAAATTCATACAGCAGCTTCAAGGACACACATGCCACTGTAGCAGGAAAAGCTGAAGGTTATTTTACAAAAAAATTAAGTATTTGTGTGCTCATTGTATTTGTGCATTATCATAATCAATAATACTTTTAATCATGCAAGACTTTTGTTTGTGGAATGCTAGAAAGTTCAAAAGTTTCTTCAAAGAAGTAGTGCTCCCAGTGATTCTTACAACATTAACACAATGTCTTGGAATAGGCAAAGATGAATGAATGAACAGTGAGGCCTAATGACTCTTAATCAAACCTACTGAAGACACAAAGAATGAGTTTCAGTGTCCATTCATCACCACAACAGCCCTTGATTAAGTGAGAAAACAGAATCTATGTTTTCAATGAACCAGCTATCTTTACTGGAGGAAGAAAGTAATGCTTGCCTATAAATATATCTTCAATGACTCAATAGCCTCTCCACAGTCATGGTTAAGAATTATGCATGACTATTTGTGCAAGTAACATACCAGTTCTGGTGATTAGTTAGCACAAATCCAACATAAATCAAACGTTTTCAAATGAGATGGGCAAAAGCTGAAGACAAAAATAATATTCATTTATTCAATAGAATACTTTTTGCTCCTGGGCTGGAGGAAACAGATCACCCAAAATCTAGTTATTTTGCTTTCAAATTAAAATTACTGTAGCAAGAGAAGAAAGTATCTAAAATACCATAATGATGGACACAGTGAAACTGCATCTTCATCTGTGGTGAAAGTAAAGGCTGCTCACGTACCCGCTCCTGTACTTCAAGGTCTGCATTCTGAACAAATTGGGGTAGCTTGTCAATCAACATTTGTGTTATTTCTTGAGCAGCTTCCTTGTTGCCAGCTTGTTCATTTTGTTGCAAAACCGATGCATATAGCTTTGCAGCATTCTGCACATAAACTGCCTGGATATGCCCTGGCAGTGTTGTGACTTTGGATTTCAGCATAGCTTCCAATGTTTGGTTAGGCTCTTGAAGATATCTGAAAAATATATAAGTTAGAACTGTATGTATGCCAAATTTTTCAAAGAGCTATAAGAATTGCTTAATGGTATAACAAAGTCATAGTCAAGTGAATATTTTTTGATTGAGATCAAAGGATTTCTGTTGGGTGAAAAATTGGAGCGTATGCAACAAGGGCAGGTAAATATCTTTCAAGTACAGATTAGCAAAAGTCAAATGAAAACATGGAAAGAAAACTGAAGAACTGCATGACCTGCTCTAGTTTCTGTGGAAAAGTTTTGGTTTGGGCTATTTTCCATGAGGCAAATGGCTGTTTACAAAGCCAATCAGATTCCCGTTTTTACACAACTTGAACATGATTATGTGCTGTTTCTAAGTTGTACAACCATAAAGGACAAGAACTGTACCAAACTCAACAATGACATCAGACAGGCCAAAGGATGGCTAAGATGTTTTTAGCACTGGACCTCAACATCATTTGACTCCTTGCTCCTTATCTGCCTCTGACAAAATGAAAAATACTTTCAAATATTCGAAGGTTTTGAAGCAGAGTTATAATTAGACTCAAAACTTTAACCCTCTTTTTCTCTCCACAGACGTTGCCAGATATATATCTCCAACACTGTTTCAAAAGATGGCTAGTTTAGAAAATGTTAAAATATCAGACTGCTGCGAATGGACTCTCAGTGTTGGAGGTGGAGTTGAAAAATCATCACTGCACTCAGAGACAAAAATGCATTTGTTTGGTGCAGTATGATTTCAGAATGCACGAAATAGATATTAGGACCTAAAAATATTCCATTTGACATTAAAATGCTCCAACTTGAGAACAGAAATAAATGGAATCACCTTCAAACAGCCTTGAATTTTAAAAAAATATTAAATAGTACATACTCAGAGAATTCACCACAGATCCAGGCAGCAGCATACAGAACTTCGCAGATACCATTTCTTTGCATGTTGCCAGCAAGCAGATGGCCGTTATCTAACAGCATTGCCATCTGTGACACGGCGAATGCCCTAATAGCTTTCACACGAATAGCTACATCAAGCATTTGTGCTGCAATTAGATGGCCATGTCGTGTTCCCTCCAGTCGCGTCAGTTCCACCAGGATACTAATATACCTGTATTTAAAATAAGCACACCAGAAATTTGGGAACTAAATATGAACCAATAATTTGACTAACATTTGCTAAACTTTAAGGCAGTTTGATTATAAAGCCTAAAACTTAAGAGTAAATTCTACGCGGACACAAACAATGCAATTTCTTTTTATAAAACTGTTACTACTGAAAACTTACCATTCAAAATTGGTGATATACTGATAGTTGGACTGACTGCAAATGTCAATGATTTTTGTGAGAAGCTCATCTCTGTACGTTGTGCCTTCTGCTTTATCCACGTGAATCATTAATTTCTTTACTATCTCCATCAAGTTCTTTTTTGAAACCTATCAATATTTAAGTCCATGAGAAAATTTTTAAGTGCGAACAATTACAGCTAGTACTGCTAAGCCTCAGTGGTTACCCAATATTTTTAAATGAATACAGACTGTCGTCCTGATATTAAGGCAAAATAGTTATATTTTTTATTTCGCTGACATCTTTAGAAGTGAGGTGTTCAACGTTATATTTTTCGTATTATCTTTTACGACATATTCATTAAGCACCATTCAAAGCAACTCATGTTGAACAAATACAATTTCATAAATCACTTAACATTAGAGAGACAAAATTTTCTTTTAAAAGATGGATCTGCAATACCTATAGGTAAACATTTTAAAATTTATGTTGAATAAACTTTTACTGGATTAAATATGATAACAATTAGAAAACAGGAACTGACAACTTGGTTCATCATAGTTTGTTGGAAATAATATTTTGCATCAGTTGCAGTGCTGACACTTGATCAGTGGAACAATAATTCATTTAAAGTTATAATTTTCAGGAATACAACTGAGATCTTACATGAGGAATTACTATACCCGTCAGCAATGATTTTGTTTTTCCTATTTACACCTCCTCTAAACTCATCTTATTTTATTTGCCCCATTAGCATATCTGTTTTCAATTTAATCTCTCCTATTTTTCATCTCATCACTAACTTTTCCTCTTGTTACTCATTCAACTTTGGACAGGCTTAAAATCAGTTACATCTTTCAATATTATCCAATTCTGATTGTAAAGTCATCAGTGTGAACAGCTGTTACTTGCTTCATTGATCTTGTTGGCAGGCAAATGTTTACAGCATTTCTTCTTATAATTTCAGATTTCCACCATCTCAAGTATTCTGCTTTGGTGCAACTGAAATTTTCTTTTGATTCACGAAACATTCAACAGTGACACATCTAATCAGTAAAGGATAATTTTAAAATTACCATTCCATACAGAAGGTCTAAAGCACGGAGTCGTATAGATTCGTCTTTGTCATCCAAGCACTGTAAAATAAGATCCTTGTGGGATTGTACAGACTTAGGGTGAGTCTTCAAAATTTTTGACATGGCCAGCAAACCCAGGTATTTCACTGCAAGACAGTTCAGAATCTTTGACTATTGGACAGAATAATTACTACATAAACAGATACTTACGGAAAAACTATTGTTACCTATAAAGACATTTTGAAACTTAAGTTCAGAAATTGGAAGCTATTTCTAAAAGTATTAGACTTCTGTTAAAGCAGTGGTTCTCTAACTGTGGTCTGTGAAATAATCTTTCTAGCTGGCCTCAAACAAAAAGGTACCTTTCCATTAGTTGCGTTTCTGCAAATTATCAACCAACTGACCTACTTATATTTTAGGATGGGGAAAACAGATGGTCATAATGTATGTGACCCATTTTGAAAATGGAGGATGGAAAATTCATCAATCTTAAATTACACGAGAATGTCACATGTGTTTACTAATTAAAAATTTGACTAATGTACAAACAATCTTTGGTATTTGTGCGTTATCTTTCTACAGAAAATAAAGACCAATAAAACCAGAAAATGTTATGATGCACTTGCATGATCCAACAAAGGAGATCACAAAAGTGGAATGGGAGGTTTTGAGAATGACTCAAAGACTGCTTCAAAAAAAAAAATTGTTCACAGCAAAACATCCCATCTCCCAAGAAAAGTCCAGCTTGTGTCAACACCAAATTAGTAATGACTGTTGCACAACTAAGGTTTGATTTTGGTGAAGCTTGGGAAATGCATAGTTTCAGCAGTCTTTTCAGCTCGATTGCAGGAAACAATGACAAGCATTCAAGAGTGACATACTTAAAGATCCCAAAATAGAAATAAAATTTAATGGCACCATGTAAATACCCACTTACAGTTTTGGTCAGAATCTTCAATAAGTATTCGCAATTTCTGTACACAAAGCTGAAAGAAAACATGAATGTCAAGTTTAAAGTAATGAGTGGTGTACCATCAATAATTTAGAACTATCAATGCAGAAAAACAAAAAAAATTAATTTTACTACAAGGCATAGCAATTCAATAAACAGGACATTATGTTTGAGTACCGTAGATAGAAATCAAGTCCTTAAGGGTTACCAAAGAACCTGAACATTTAAACACTAACATGATTCCAATATAAAAATCACTGAAAGGGCTAATCAAATTAATTTATTGAATGGGTCTAAAATTTAAATTTAAACTCAATCTTCAATCTTCGAAGGTGAAAGGCAGTGGAGGAAATAAGCCCAAATTCAAAATTATACAGAACAATGTATTTGTTTAAGAATTACATACATGCACATATAGGATAATAGTCTAAGCCATACAGCACATGTACAAAATAATGTATTTGAGCAGAGCTTCTCTTTGCTTGATAGCAAGTGTTACCTGGATGCTCGCACTGTGATTCGGCATTCCAGTAGATAGAGAGATGAGAACTAGAGAAAATAAAACAGGAGTCTGAATCTAGCAACAATTTGTTTCCTACAAACACTGAATTCAATAGTGCAATGAAATAGATTTTATACATCAATGCTTTAGACATCAAAGAAACAATGATCCAAAATAACTGCCATCGACACAGTAACATTTAAAGATTAATGTCACAATTCAAAAGTGCAAAAATTTGAATTATGAACCTTAAGGGGTGAAAAAGCCTCACAAAAATTTTATCTTGCAGTTGATTCAATGACAGAACACTTTCAATTTTCATAAACCGAGCTGACAACAGATAACTCTAATTATCTTTAGACATTATGACGAAATAGCACAAAAACTGGCAGTTCCAAAATTTGATCCTTGCTGAATCCTCAAGTGATGGTACAAGTTGAAAGAGAAGCTACTTGTGGAGATGCTCTATCTCCAATTAGCTATCTGATAGTCGGACTGAAGACAACTCCATGGAGATGGATAATGGGGGAAATTAGTTGCAGGAGAGTGGTATTGTTCACACAAATTTCAGATGACAGAGGGATTGAGAGAATAAGGAAGAGTAAGGTACTCATGGCCATAAGCACAAAATATTGTGGACATTATTTGTGACTTTGATTCAAGTGCCTTCAGTGCTGTGGAACTGGCTAAAGTTCATGCAATAGGTTTACGCGTGATATTACAAGAATAATAAGTATGAACTTTTGAAGTGGTAAATTGGCAATCAAGAATTTGGGAGACAAAATCGTTGGAAACAGGTTACAGGAAAACAAATCATTTTCCGCAGTTTACTGCGGCCCAAACATATTATAGGGAAACTCCCGGAATCAGAGACCAAGAAGCTGCCAGGAAGGTAAATTTCCAATTTAAATGAATGGGTTTGCTCCTATCTGCAGTGTCGGGCTTCCGCGGTAGGTTTAGGAACATAGCCCCCGCAGGTATTGGGGGAACTACTGTATTTCAAAAAGACAGATATTTTGGGTTGATTCGTCAGGAACAATGGTTCAGAAAAGGTGCAAAACTCCAAGGAGATAGGATCCTACTGTGTTAACTGACAGAAGGGGAAGGACAGAAGTCAACATATTTAGTGAAGAAATGCAATCGAGAGAGCAGATTTGCCAGAAACAAAGACATTTTCAAAGTTTGTGAAACGACACGACCAGCTATCCTTAGTAGCCACACACGCAGATGACAAGCAACATGAATTTGACTGGGACAACACTACTATTATAGGACAAGCCAAACAGAGAACAGCCAGGGAATTCCTAGAGGCATGGCACTCATCCACAGATTCAATCAATAAGCACATCAACCTGGATCCAATATACCGGCCAGTGCAGCAGACAGCTGGAACTGACAACCGGAAGCGGCAGATTCAAACCACTATAAAATGCCGGAGGAAACATCACAGAAGCGCTTTACAGGTGGCTCCCAAGCACTGAGAATGTCACCAAGACAGGGGACGAAACGTCTGCAACACAAATTCCCAGCTCGGCGAACAGAACCACAAAGATATTTTGTGGGAACCATTCAATTGGCATTTCTTGTGAATTATCCTGACCAGTGCAAGTCGAAAAGCTTGGATGAATTGTCTTTTTAAGCAGTAATGAAGATCTGCAGATCAAATCACGAACAGCAGGTTTCATGGATTAGTAATTATAAAGTTCACAAATGAACACAGTGAAATGAGAATAATACAAATTCAAAGCTAGGACAGGGAGTTCCTTGGAGATAGTGTGACTTGGTAGGCAAGGGAATAATTGAAATGCAGCAGAGGCAGCTAAATAGACAGTGCCCAACTTACTGATCACAAACATTGAACTTGCTAGAGTTAAGGGTGGAGGGATCAGGAAAATGGGTTTATTACAATAATTGCAAGAGGAAGAAATAATTCATTTTGAATTTCCTAAGAGGTCTGAGTAGTATAATCATGGATGCAGACTAATATGTCAGTCAATCTATGCACCTCAAAGTCTACGAACGGCCCTGAAATAAATAAACAAACTATTGTGGGTGTTGGTTGAAGTATAATTGTTGACAAAAAATCCCCCTGCTAATCTTCAAACAATGCTTAGAGATCTGTGAAGTCCACCTGAAGAAAGAGCAGAGTTTAGCACCTTATATGAAAGGTAGCACTTCAAACAAGGTTTCTATCACTATCATGATTTAAGAATGCGACAATGAATCTACCTTTCAGTCAAGCAGATGAACAATGAACCAAGCTAACATGAAGTTCTGCAAACTCTCATTTCACTTCTGTTAATGTACACTTTGTAACCACTTAACTAATAAGAAACCTCCAAAATGGAGAAGTCAAGCAAATTTAAATCTTTTTGAAATGATTATAGATGTTCAGAAACTTATTGATCATAATTTATTTGCCATAATTTGATTCAATTAACTTGCTTCACAAGTATTTTTCTGTTTAGGATAATCTTTTCTAATTTTTATGCCTTTATGAATGTCTAATTCCTTTTATTAAGTATTTTCTAAATTTAGTGTCTCTTCATAATTAATTGTTTTGACGATGACGTAGCAGCTCAAATAATCATCAATTCAAATAATTTTATATGTAGACCATTTATCTTTTCAAGCCTGTACACACCAATGACACAGCAGCTAACTCTGAACCAGTTCCATTAACCTGTCTTGGTTCCATATCTATCAAAACCTTGAGATAATAGAAATCAAAATGGTAATTTTAAATTTATTTAAATTGATCAATTACTTTATCATGAAGTTCTAATTTCCTACCAACAAGTGTGCATCCAATGTTTACATGTTTAATGACACTCCCAAAAGGACAAATTCTAACTTCTACGCTATACTGCCCCAGCGGAACAAATTATAGACTATTCCCTTCAAAAATCTGGAAAATTCAAATTAAATTTTTTTTAAAAAATCACCCATGAACCTTGTTTCAGGGAATACCATGCTATTTGTTGAACTTTTCCTTGCAAATTTAACCCTGGGAGTCAGGTTATTATTCTAGTCAACCTAATTACACTCCTAAGGTCAACATATCTTTCCAAAAGGTTGGCAGCAATTAGGATTGAACCAAGGCCTTTTTTAGGTGAGCATGACTTTTATCACTTGTATTTCGATCAAGTTATACAGGTTAGCTTTAATTTGCCTTTTTGAATCAAATAATATGAAGTGGCCCTAAAATAAATAATTCATGTAATCCAGACCCCTCTTCCGCAACCTCCACTTAACAGGTTATGGAACAACCATTCACGTTGAAAAACAAAACAATCCACATCAGTAGACAAACTATTTGTTACCTGCAATCACAGTGTTCACACATTCATACAAAAGGGACATAGCTGAGGTGCTGCAATGAAAAGAAAGTATTTTGTTCAGTTAAAAGATTTGCAAGATTTGACATCAGTTGTATTGCATACAAATATTACGTATTTTTGCAGTACTGTTGTTGTATTTACACTGTAATATCAACTACAAAGAGCTGTCCAAAACCTTTTTCACACGCCACTCAATTTCTCATTGTACACTTTGAAGGCCATACGTCAAGAGTTTGAGATAGCACAATTTTTTTTTTTAATGACATGGCAAAATTCTACTTTATCTGGGAAGATGGCCCTGCACAGATTGCATTCAACTGAACTGGTAATCCACCCCTCCAATTTCAGTTTTTCATTCTTCTAGTTGCAGTTCCAAACAGGCCAGATGTTAATCCCCTTCCACTGCCCCACAGACACCGCTCCCTCCTCAGCTAAACTGTCCCAAATAGCTGCAACTGAAAGAAAATAAACACAATAGGTGGCTATTCAGAGAACACATTTACAAATATTTATAACTGGTAACAAGCCACTGAGTATGCTAAAACTCAATATTTTAATTCTGGCCTCACTGCCTTTTCCTGACACACCAGATGTATACCTCTTTTTCTCTCCATTCTATGGATACATGGTGAAGTACATTTAGAAAGCCACTATTGAAAGGAGTACCATGGGTTTCACCTTAGAAGAGATGAGCAAGTACTCTTCCTCACGTAAACAGTGATCGTAAATAGACAGATAACAAGGCGGCCTTTGTGTGGAGCCACAGAAAATGGAGGGAGATACTAAATGAATATTTTGCATCAGTATTTACTGTGGAAAAGGATATGGGAGATATAGACTGTAGGGAAATAGATGGTGACATTTTGCAAAATGTCCAGATTACAGAGGAGGAAATGCTGGAACTCTTGAAACGGTTAAAAGTGGATAACTCCCCAGGACCTGATCAGGTGTACCCAAGAATTCTGTGGGAAGCTAGAGAAGTGATTGCTAGGCCTTTTGCTGATATATTTGTATCATCGATAGTCACAGGTGAGGTGCCGGTAGACTGGAGGCTGGCAAACATGGTGCCACTGTTTAAGAAGGGCGGTAAAGACAAGCCAGGGAACTGGTGACAAGTTCTGGTGAACCTGACCTCAGTGGTGAGCAAGTTGTTGGAGGGAATCCTGAGGGACAGGATGTACATGTATTTGGAAAGGCAAGGACTGATTAGGGATAGTCATCATGGCTTTGTGTGTGGAAAATCATGTCTCACAAACTTGATTGAGTTTTTTGAAGCAGTAACAAAGAAGATTGATGAGGGCAGAGCAGTAGATGTGATCTCTTTGGACTTGAGTAAGGCATTCGACAAGGTTCCCCATGGGAGATGGATTTGCAAGGTTAGATCTCATGGAATAAAGGGAGAACTAGTCATTTGGATACAGAACTGGCTCAAAGGTAGAAGACAGAGGGTGGTGGTGGAGGGTTGTTTTTCAGACTGGAGGCCTGTGACCAGTGGAGTGCCACAAGGATTGATGCTGGGTCCTCTACTTTTTGTCATTTACATAAATGATTTGGATGCGAGCATAAGAGGTACAGTTAGTAAGTTTGCAGATGACCCCAAAATTGGAGGTGTAGTGGACAGCGAAGAGGGTTACCTCAAATGACAACAGGATCTAGACCAGATGGGCCAATGGGCTGAGAAGAGGCAAATGGAGTTTAATTCAGATAAATGAGAGGTGCTGCATTTTGGGAAAGCAAATCTTAGCAGGACTTAAACACTTAATGATAAGGTCCTAGGGACTGTTGCTGAACAGAGAGACTTTGGAGTCCAGGTTCAAAGCTCCTTGAAAGTGGAGTCACAGGTAGATAAGATAGCGAAGGCGGCGTTTGGGTATGCTTTCCTTTATTGGTAAGAGTATTGAGTACAGGAGTAGGGAGGTCATGCTGCGGCTGTATAGGACATTGGTTACACCACTGTTGGAATATTGTGCGCAATTCTGGTCTGCTTCCTATAAGAAAGTTGTTGTGAAACTTGAAAGGGTTCAGAAAAGATTTACAAGGATGTGCCAGGGCTGGAGGATTTGAGCTATAGGGAGAGGCTGAACAGGCTGGGGCTGTTTTCCCTGGAGTGTCAGAGGCTGAGGGGTGACCTTATAGAGGTTTACAAAATTATGAGTGGCATGGATAGGGTAAATAGACAAAGTCTTTCCCCTGGGGTCGGGGAGTCCAGAACTAGAGGGCATAGGTTTAGGGTGAGAGGAGAAAGACGTAAAAGAGACTTAAGGGGCAACTTTATCATGTAGTGGGTGGTACTTGTATGGAATGAGCTGCCAGAGAATGTGGTGGAGGCTGGTACAATTGCAACATTTAAGAGGCATTTGGATGGGTATATGAATAGGAAGAGTTTGGAGGCATATGGGCCGGGTGCTGGCAGGTGGGACTGGATTGGGTTGGGATATCTGGTCGGCATGGACAGGTTGAACCGAAGGGTCTGTTTCCATACTGTACATCTTTATGACTCTAATACACCTTTCCAGGCATAAATTGGTGACATGTAACATTTAGGATTTAATGTAAAAACAGTGAAAGCAGCAATGACTAATCATGACACACAAAAACCATACATCTTTGCTAGCCATACTGAATATGAAACAGATTCAGGAAACCTCGAGACTAGAAACACAGATTTGCTGCTATCACAATAGGAACAATTCTAAAATTAAGAACCAATAATTCTCTGCTGGCAAGAGGAAGGTGAATAAAGTTAGCTTAATAAAGATGAAATTAAATGCCAAACAACAAATATGCAAGTTGATTTATGATAAACATACTTCAAGTACAACACTTGAAATTAAATATGGAGCAATTCAAATCAGAAAAGGCTGACTGTCCAAGAGTAGTGGAATGCTTTGTGCAAATTTTATCAAGTGAAACATCTGTACAGTACGACATTATTTAATTGGTTTTCCAAAACCATATGAGCAATTCTAATTTTTTTGGATATGTAGCGCACTTCAACAATTTTGTCAAATTCAGGCTGCACTATCCTTTCAGGTACTAATTCCTTTTGTAAATCTTTAGCTACCTTATTGTTACAGTGTTACTTTAAAATTCAGCACTCACACTAATAATGGGGGAAGTGAGGTCAAGTAGTAGTGGTATTATCGCTCAACATCCAATAACTCAACTAATATTCTAGGATCTGGGTTCAAATCAACCATGGCAGATGGTGGAATTTGAATTCAATAAAAATCTGGAATCAAAGACCATGAAGACATTGTCAGAAAAACCCATCTGGATCACTAATGCCCTTGAGGGAAAGGGATCGGTCCTCTTGACATGGTCTGGCCTACAATGGACTCCAGACCCACAGCAATGCAGCTGATTGGCAATAAGTGCTGGCTGAGCCAGAGATGCTCACAACACAAGTGTGAATTTAAAAATGTGGATGTTGAGAAATAATGTAGATTTGTTAACAGGTACAACAATTTAAAGTTCATTGTTAACCTGAAGCAAGATCAGCAAACATACCAAACAAAACAACTTTCATCTCAGCACAATCAGACTTATAAAATTATCTGCACACAGTCACTGCATGAAATACAACTACTCACCTGTGTATTAAATTAGTCAGTGGCTCAATGAGTTTCTTTCCCAGCCGTGGCTCAAGTGGGGTAAGGGCTCCAAACTGAAATAAAAAGTAGTTGTCATACAATATGACAAGCTCACTTCAACTACTAAGACATTAAGCGTATGAACTCTCTTAAGACATAGGAGCAGAAATAGATAATTTTTCCATCAAGTCTGCTATGACAATCCTCAAATCCACTATCCTGTCTTGTCCCCACCAACTACAATCTCCTTACTCTAAGGGACTTATTTCCACTATGACCTCACCCTTCCTTTTTAATTACTTAGAGTCATAAAGATGTATAGCATGGAAACAGACCCTTGGGTCCAACCCATCCATGCCGACCAGATATCCCAACCCAATCTCGTCCCACCTGCCAGCGCCCGGCCCATATCCCTCCAAACCCTTCCTATTCATTATACCCATCCAAATGCCTCTTATTGTTGCAATTGTACCAGCCTCCACCACATCCTCTGGCAGCTCATTCCATACACGTACCAACCTTTGAGAGAAACGTTGCCCCTTACGTCTCTTTTATATCTTCCCCTCTCACCCTAAACCTATGCCCTCTAGTTCTGGACTCCCTGACACCAGGGAAAGGACTTGGTCTATTTACCCTATCCATGCCCCTCAATTTTGTAAACCTCTGTGAGGTCACCCCTCAGCCTCTGTCGCTCCAGGAAAACAGCCCCAACCTATTCAACCTTTCCCTGTAGTTCAAATCCCCGAACCCTAGCAACATCCTTATAAATCTTTTCTGAGCCCTTTCAAGTTTCACAACATCTTTCCGATAGGAAGGAGACCAGATTTGCATACAATATTCCAACAGTGGCCTAACCAATGTCCTGTACAGCTGCAACATGACCTCCCAACTCCTGTACTCAATACGTTTACCAATAAAAGCAAGCACACCAAATGCTTTCTTCACTATCCTATCGACCTGTGACTTCACTTTCAAGGAGCTATGAACCTGCACTCCAAGCAGCTCTTACTGTGTTTTGATTTTACTTGTTAGTTTACCCTCAGTTTCCTCTCCTTTGGTTTATTTTTGGTCAAATTTCGGATGTTGAATTTTTAAAACTTTCCCCAGTCCTCTGGCACACCACTACCATCTTGGTCACATTTTTACTTGCGATTTGACAACATCCTCAACTTTCTTTGTTAACAATCAAACCCCTTCCTGGAATCCTTCTGCTTCACTGGGATATCTTTATTCTGAGAATTAAGTACTTATTAAACATCTGCAATTGTATCCAATCTGATCATCTCCTTTCTCAATGCAGTTTAGCCAACTATGCTGTCATTCCTTTGTATTTAACTCATTTAAGTTCAGTACATTTGCTTCTAACCAAAGTTTCTCCCTGTCGAAATTCTGTATTTGGCAGTGTTCCCTGGAGAATTATTTATGCTGCGACTGCTTATTAAGTCCAAAATAGCCTGAGCCCACATAGTATTCTAGGAGACTGTCCAAAATACACTGAAATTAATGGTTACCTTAGCTCATTTGATTTTTACAATCTACATGACTGAAGCATCACCCATAATTAATGTACTGCCTTTTGAAAATGCACTCATTGCCTCTGGGGTCGGCACCTAGGGCAGGAGTCTTTTGTGGATATACCCATTTCAAACAGCTATGCTGTTTTGGAAAATGTAGGGGGTGATGGATTCTCAGGGGAATGTAGCACAAACAGCCAAGTTTCTGTTATTGAGACTGGCTCTAATGCAACGAGGGGTACGTCGGTTTACAAGAGATCAATTGTGTTAGGGGATTCTGTAGTCAGAGGTACAGACAGACGTCTGTGGCCAGCAGAGAAAAAGCAGAATGGTGTGTTGTTTCCCTGGTGCCAGGATCAAGCATGTCTCAGAGAGGGTGCAGAATGTTCTCATGGGGGAGAGGGGCCAGCAAGAGGTCATTGTCCACATTGGAACCAACGATATAGGAAGGGGAAAAGGTTGAGATTCTGATGGGAGATAACAGAGTTAGGCAGAAATTTAAAAAGGAGGTCCTCAAAGGTAGTAATATCTACCAGCGCTACGAGCTAGTGAGGGCAGGAATAGGAGGATAGAGCAGATGAATGCATGGCTGAGGAGCTGGTGTGTGGGAGAAGGATTCACATTTTTGGATCATTGGAATCTCTTTTGGGGTAGAAGTGACCTGTCCAAGGACGGATTGCACCTGAATTGGAAGGGAACTAATATACTGGCAGGGAAATTTGCTAGAACTGCTTGGGAGATTGAAACTACTAAGGTTTGTGGGGGGGGTCCCAGTGAGATAGTGAGGAAAGAGATCGATCTGAGACTGGTACAGTTGAGAACAGAAGCCAATCAAAACAGTCAGGGCAGGCAGGGACAAAGTAGGATTAATAAGTTAAACTGCATTTATTTCAATGCAAGGGGCCTAACAGGGAAGGCAGATGAACTCAGGGCATGGTTAGGAACATGGGACTGGGATATCATAGCAATTACGGAAACATGGCTCAGGGACGGGCATGACTGGCAGCTTAATGTTCCAGGATACAAATGCTCCAGTAAGGATAGAAAGGGAGGCAAGAGAGGAGGGGGAGTGGCATTTTTGATAAGGGATAGCATTACAGCTGTGCTGTAATATCCGGGAGGATATTCCCAGAAATACATCCAGGGAAGTTATTTGGGTGGAACTGAGAAATAAGAAAGGGATGATCACCTTATTGGGATTGTATTATACACCCCCCAATAATCAGAGGGAAATTGAGAAACAAACTTGTAAGGAGATCTCAACTATCTCTAAGAATAATAGGGTGGTTATGGTCGGGGATTTTAACTTTCCAAACATCGACTGGAACTGCCATAGTGTTAAGGGTTTAGATGGAGAGGAATTTGTTAAGTGTGTACAAGACAATTTTCTGATTCAGTATGTGAATATACCTACTAGAGAAGGTGCAAAACTTGACCTACTCTTGGGAAATAAGGCAGGGCAGGTGACTGAGGTGTCAGTGGGGGAGCACTTTGGGGCCAGCAACCTAGACAGGATAGATCGAGTGAATCGTTAGAAGAATATAAAGGAAGTAGGAGTATACTTAAGAGGGAAATCAGGAGGGCAAAAAGGGGACATGAGATAACCTTGGCAAATAGAAGTAAGGAGAATCAAAAGGGTTTTCACAAATATATTAAGGACAAAAGGGTAACTAAGGAGAGAATAGGGCCCCTCAAAGATCAGCAAGGTGGCCTTTGTGTGGAGCCACAGAAAATGGGGGAGATACTAAATGAATATTTTGCATCAGTATTTACTGTGGAAAAGGATATGGAAGATATAGACCGTAAGGAAATAGATGGTGACATCTTGCAAAATGTCCAGATTACAGAGGAGGAAGTGCTGGATGTCTTGAAACGGTTAAAGGTGGATATATTACCCAGGACCTGATCAGGTATACCAAGAACTCTGTGGGAAGCTAGAGAAGTGATTGCTGGGCCTCTTGCTGAGACATTCGTATCATCGATAGTCACAGGTGAGGTGCCGGAAGACTGGAGGTTGGCAAACGTGGTGCCACTGTTTAAGAAGGGCGCTAAAGACAATCCAGGGAACTATAGACCGGTGAGCCTGACCTCAGTGGTGGGCAAGTTGTTGGAGGGAATCCTGAGGGACAGGATGAACGTGTATTTGGAAAGGCAAGGACTGATTAGGGATAAGTCAACATGGCTTATGTGGGAAATCACGTCTCTCAAACTTGATTGAGTTTTTTGAAGAAGCAACGAAGAAGATTGATGACGGCAGAGCAGTAGATGTGATCTATATGGACTTGAGTAAGGCATTCGACAAGGTTCCCCATGGGAGACTGATTAGCAAGGTTAGATCTCATGGAATAAAGGGAGAACTAACCATTTGGATACACAACTGGCTCAAAAGGTCGAAGACAGAGGGTGGTGGTGGAGGGTTGTTGTTCAGACTGTGACCAGTGGAGTGCCACAAGGATCGGTGCTGGGCCCTCTACTTTTTGTCATTTACGTAAATGATTTGGATGCGAGCAGAAGAGGTACAGTTAGTAAGTTTGCAGATGACACCAAAATTGGAGGTGTAGTGGACAGCAAAGAGGGTTACCTCAGATTACAACAGGATCTGGACCAGATGGGCCAATGGGCTGAGAAGTGGCAAATGGAGTTTAATTCAGATAAATGTGAGGTGCTGCATTTTGGGAAAGCAAATCTTAGCACTTAATGGTAAGGTCCTAGAGACTGTTGCTGAACAAAGAAACCTTGGTGTGCAGGTTCATAGCTCCTTGAAAGTGGAGTCGCAGGTAGATAGGATAGTGAAGGCGGCGTTTGGGTATGCTTTCCTTTATTGGTCAGAATATTGAGTACAGGAGTTGGGAGGTAATGTTGTGGCTATACAGGACATTGGTTCGGCCACTGTTGGAATATTGCGTGCAATTCTGGTGTCCTTTCCACCGGAAAGATGTTGTGAAACTTGAAAGGGTTCAGAAAAGATTTACAAGAATGTTGCCAGGGTTGGAGGATTTGAGCTATAGGGAGAGGCTGAACAGGCTGGGGCTGTTTTCCCTGGACCGTTGGAGGCTGAGGGGTGACATTATAGAGGTTTACAAAATTATGAGGGGCATGGATAGGATAAATAGACAAAGTCTTTTCCCTGGGATTGGGGAGTCCAAAACTAGAGGGCATAGGTTTAGGGTGAGAGGGGAAAGATGTAAAAGAGACCTAAGGGGCAACTTTTCACACAGAGGGTGGTACGTGTATGGAATAAGCTGCCAGAGGAAGTGGTGGAGGCTGGTACAATTGCAACATTTAAGAGGCATTTGGATGGGTATATGTATAGGAAGGTTTTGGAGGGATATGGGCCGGGTGCTCGCAGGTGGGACGAGATTGGGTTGGGATATCTGGTCGGCGTGGACAGGTTGGACCCAAGGGTCTGTTTGCATGCTGTACATCTCTATTACTCTATGACTCAATAGCAGCAACTTTGGGCAGGGTTCTGTAGATGATTCCCACCAGGGCTGTCTTCTTTTTTTGTGTTACCTCTGCCCAAATGGATTCTGCAATATCTGGTCCAAGGTAATTCCTTGGAAACTTACACATACCATCTCCTACTAACAAAGCTACTCCACCAATATTAACTTCCTGCTGGTTCTTTCGACAAGTCACAAATAGCTGACCAATTAGTTCCCATCTTTGATGGCCTTACAATCATGTCTCCATCATAGCTGTAAGATCATAGTGATCAACTTGTATTTTTTTCCATTAATGCATCTAGTTTGTTGCTAATATTCCACACATTTATGGTAAGAGGTATTAATCTTGCCTTTAGTCATCTTTTCATTCTTTGACTCCATTTGCTGCAGTTTTTCTATGTTTTTACTCTGAGTACTGCAATGCCAACAGATGCTTTTGTTTCATAAGTTTACATTTTCCTTCTCCCAAAACCTCCCTTGCCAATTAGTTTAAAGCTCTCTCATTAGACAAATTTATATGGCAAATAAAAACCAGACAAATTAAAAATCTAATATAGCATTAAGCACTGTTTCAAACATCACATGTTCTGTAGTTACATTGGTTCCACAACAAAATATCAAGATAAACAGAGAAGGATTGTTTAATACAGTCCCTAAATTATTGCATGCAAAGTATTTTCAATTTGTAAATTCAGCTGTGACTGCTGAAGGAATTGGAAGTATTAACATACGTCCTTCAGCATTATATTCTACTTGCTCTGCAGAAACCCATTTTCTGGAGTTTTGATATGCTAATATTTTGACCAACGCCATCAAATTCTCTCCAGGTGAGAAATGTTACCAAATTTATTTTTCTATGTAAGGCACCTATCCATGAGCTGCATAAAAAGCAGTTTTGTACCTCAGCATTCCAATTTGACAGAGGTCCCTCTGCCTCCTCCTTCAGAGCTCCCAATCCTCTTTCCAAATTCCCCAACAAGCTCCTTGAAATACCATGAAATCAATATGATAACACTCGGTTTCAACCAAAAAAACCCATTAGCAACTGCTGATTATTGGGTGTGGAGATAAAAACAGTGTTAAAAGTTAAAATCTAGGTAGGAAAATATTTTCAAAAGCATAGCATTTTCCTTTTTCTTGAGAAGTTAGTCATAACAAAATTTAGAATTATTCTTGTCAAAGCCCTGTTTCATTGAATCCAAAGTTGAATCAAATGCTGAAGTTCCACTTTGATAAATGACAACTATGTCTTATTACAAGCAGTTGAATAAATAGAAAATACAATCAAATTTCCTGATGCTACCATGCTTTCAACATTACAACAGCAATAACACTTCAAAAGATGTATTGACTGGAAAGCATTATAAGGTAACAGTCATCATGGAAGGCATATTAAAAGTAAGGCTTTCTCGGAGGTTTACTCAATCGATGCTTGGTATTTAAACTCAGAGACATAGCCTCTGTGTATTCTACTAGGCTCCGGAACTTGTCTCAAACTTGCATTATCCCATGATACTAGATTAACTACACCTCAACCAATATTTCCAGAAGTTTCAGCACCAATTAATATTGACGTCAATTTTATGAAATTTTATCAGTAAAACCAAAAAGGTAACCTCCAACCTATGGAAGTAGTAACATATATTACTAGAATAGAATAATTTCTGCTGCACTTAATTCTAATATTTTAATGTTAACAATAGATTAATACTTGATATTACACAGAACTGATAATCTGAGGATCGGTTAGCTCAGTTGGCTGGACAGCAGGTTTGCAATAGAGTCAGATCAACAGAGTGGATTCAAAACTCACACTGGCGCAAGTTATCATAAAAGAGAAGTCTCCTTCTCAACTCTTCCGTCAGGTGGTGATCCCCAGGTTAAACTACCACCAGTTGTCTCTCCCTAATGAGGGCACACCTCCATGGTCTACTCAGACTACACAGACTTAATCTTTATATTACACAATTTGTTTGCAAACTGAATACAGTGGTCGTAAGCCATGTTTACATATTTGTTGTGGATCAAATCCACCACTTAATGCTTCCAATATAGGGTCAAACACTCATGATTCATCACAACAAACAAACAGTACTTTGCTTCCTACGGGAAAAGCTCCATGAATAATTAACACTTTTCCTGATTTTCTATAACTGACTGCCCAAAAGTTTCTTCTTCCCTAATAACAGTTAATTGAGTCTTACTAGTTTGATGATTTTAATGAGGACCCAGTTGTTAGTTGAAGAAGTCATTAGCTTGAAGAACAACGGAGCAAGGGAAAGATAATTCTTCGGATTGCGACGGGCAAGCTCACAGATAACATTCACGGCAGCAGACTGGACACCTATGAGACAGGCAGAGTTAACAGTCAACATTGAATGATCTGGATCCGCTTTCATGTTCCTTCTTGGAAAATGTTCTAGCGCTGTGCTTGCTCAGCAGTTTGTGGCCTTGTACAGCACTCCTCTTTTGTGAATTTAAAACTAAAATACTTAAATATCTCAAAATGTTAAATCTGTAAATGAGATATGAAAACAATGCAAAATTCCATATGCAAATTACCATTTGTGAATACCATAAGCATTGTCTAATTGGGAATGCATTACTGTTCTCATCTAAAAGTAGAGTTTGAGAACATGTTTTTAGCCAAGAACTGGAGGAACAACTTGTGTACAAGTAATACACTTCCTGTTCTTATTAAAGGCTAATGTGGGAACTAAAGTAAAATCAGTACATTCCTCATAACACAGACTCAAATTTGTCTTGTCTAGCATTTTAATGAAGTAGCAATTAATTTAATTGAATTCCTAATTATTATTGGAAGAAATGATAAGTTCTCTAGTTCAGTTGTACAGCCATGGAGTTCTTTATTTATACAACGCAAAACACCACATGATGGGAAAGTCTTAATAACTTCCGATGCGTTGCTTGGTATTTGCTTGCCATGAAGAAGATAACTCACCAGAATCAGGATCCTCCAGCTTTTCTTTAAGGCGAGGGAAGGCAGGTCTCAGGGATTCTGGGTATTTGAGAAATACCTTGTACATAATAAGCACAGCTTTCTTTCTAATGTAAGGCTTTGTATGAGACATCTGTGGACCAGAAGTCAAGTATATTGTTAGTGAATAATCTAAGTAGCGATCCAACAAGGAATTCCTATAAAGCATAAACAAGTTCCAAATCCAAAGCACTCACCAGTGTCATAATGTCATTTGCCAAATCTCGGGCAAGATCTGGGGTAACAAAACATGATAAACCAGTCAAAGCAACTCCAGTATCATACTGATTTGGGCTGCTGAGGTCCTGTGAATGTTGTAAAATTTTCAATTAGGATTAATAATACGATATGATCAAATGAAGACAAAGGTACAATTTTGCACCACAACTTAGAATTGCTCTGAATTGAAAAGTATTGGAAACATCTCTCAAGTTACCTTACGAATCTGATTAGTTGTCAACATGATTACATCAGTCCCTTCATAAAAGCACTGAGAGGCAGTCAGATACCCTATCCTCTGCAATAAAGCAAAAACAAGTAACTAGCAATCAAAGATTTCTAAATGAGTATATTTTCTAGTCATGCTCAATATTGAAGTAAACAATTAGTTGATGCTGCTTATCAGCTTACATGATTTTAGCACAGAAAATTATTTCCAAGAAAAAAATTAAGTTGAAATGGACTTCCGATGAGAAACAGTGTGCAGTCTAAATTCAAGCCCAGAATGAGAACCTTGCTAAGTCTGACCAAAATGGTTTTAATTTACAGCTTCAAAAGAAATTGCACAATTGTAAATTTTCAGCACTTGTATGCAATGAAAAAGGTGTACTGCCAAGTTCTCTCAATCTGGAAGTTGGAAGCAAGCTATATTGTCCAACTCGTGGCTAACTAGCAGAAGCCCAACATTGAACTATTACCAACTGTGCAGATACAGTATGACTTGCGGAAACTAATGCATGCTGAACTGAAAATTAGGAAGCTGAATTGTCAAAAAGCTGAATTCTTCACGTCAGTTCAGAACGATGGAATCCAGATAAACGGAGTCTCAGATTTGGTCAAAGATACAAGTTAATCAGGTTACTGTGCATAAATTTGAAATACAAAGCAATAATTGCATTCGTACAATTAACAATTTCTGAAACCTTAAGATAAAGGCTTGTCAATAGACAACGTCTTATAAAGGTTATGAACTCTATTATCACCAGGGCTTACGACAAAAATCACAAAAGGTCCATTTCACGATTTGTTCCTTTGTAAAGCTCAGCCACAGCAGCCACTCCATGACAGCACATTTTCAAACCTGTAACATAACTGGGATGTTTCTAACCTTGAGAAATTGCAAGCATTGTTTGCAGATTTACTAGATATTGGTAAATCTCAATCTTGCTCAAGGAAGTTCTTAGAATGGAAGCTCAAAAAATCAGTCTTATGAATTCAGGAAGGAAGACCCAAAGCATCAGGATGAGGAAACTACTACTGGCAAAGACAAGTTTTGCAACAAAATTTGGTTTCTATCCAGGAGAAGGGAGGATGGGAGAAACAAAGAAACAAAGTTGATGCCTATGTCTTGACCATTACTTGGATTTTGCATGATAACAAACCACAGAGATTGTCAGAAAAATCAGAAGGAATGCATAAGAGTGAGAAATGATAGACATGCATATTGCAATGCATCACATTCATACAAACATAGCAATCAGGAGGAGTCAGTTACTAGATTCCTTGAGCCTGCTCTGCCATTGAAGACGATCACAGTTGTATGATTATTCCACCACATTGCTGACTGCTTCGATAACACCTCACTGATGTCTTATCAAATATCTCTACCTTGACCTTAAAAAAAATTCAAAAAAGCAGTGGAAGCAATTTAAGGAAGAATGTTCTCAGGACTCATGACCCTCACCACTGCTAGCCACTGTGTAAATTATAGCCATGCCAATGTGTAGCTCTGACAGAATGAATGAGCGTTCATTTTCCACATTAACCGTTGATGTGACTCCTTATTAAATGAATCCTGAAAATTTACATGCATGGTGCACATAACTTTCTCAAATAATTCCAATAAGTTGACTAAATATAATACCCCTTTCAAAAAAATCACTGACTCTGCCTGTTCACCTTGAACTTGTCAAAAGTGCCCTGTAGTATTCTAGTAATACTTTCAAACATTTTCTCTATGATAGATATTAAGTTAACTGCCCAGTGGTTTTGTCTTCCCTTTTTGAATGAAGGGGTACACACACACTACTTTTCAATCTTCTAGAACATGCCCAAAATCTAGGGAAATGTGCAAAATTTAAAGCTGTACATTAATTTTAACACAAGGCACTTGCTATAAGACTCAAGGATAAAGTCCATCAGCACTCATAGCTCCACGGAGCTCAGTACCACTCCCCTTATGATTGCCATTTCATGGAGTTACTCAATTCTGTTTATAGCAATTTTTGCACGTCACTTGCATCTTCTAATGAAAACTCTGTTCAATTCACCTGCTATCTACTTATATCCATTAATTGCCCAGACTCTCATTTTTCTCTAAGGCTCTCATTTTGGTACAATGTTTAGAAAAAATATCTGAAGGACCTCTTTCCATATTTCTACTGAACTCTCATGCATTAAATTGTCCCGCATTAATTTCTCCTTTTTTTTTTTAAGATTCAGCTCATTATATGATTTGCCACCCATTGCTTGTGTGGGCTCAAAATCATTCCATCACATTAATCCATTCTCAGCATCACCATTTTAGGACTCGTTTTGTTCACTCCTTCTCTACTTCAACTGGATTCTTGATCTCACTCCTTTCCTAAGTGATTTCTTTATTGTCTGTTACATATCAGAATGAAGTTAGATCTGGACACAGACCAGTTATTATAATCACAAGCCAGTCTCATTATCTAGTACCACCACTTTTCTCACCACCTTCCCTTCTGACTGATCCTTTTCTTTCACTCCCTTTTTTCCTCCCCAATTTTCATCTCCTCCTGCTCTATTTCTCTCTTTACTTTGGTCCTTTTATGGTGAGGCAGAGACTGGACTGCAAGCTAGAAATGTATAAGCAGATCCAGTCAAGGCTGCAGGCATTAGTAAAGCAAAGGCAATAGCAGATCAGACCAAAGACAGCAGACACAGCCTAAGGTACCACGATGAATGCTCAATTTCAAGGAAATGCGAAAAAATACAAATTTCATCAAAATTTACAACTGCTAGTATTTGTGAAGTGAATTGTAAGATACAGCTGACGCCAGGAAGGTGGGGGAAAAAAAAAGACAGACAGACTTTATTCTTGAAGACTCAAAAACTTGAAACTACATATGGCGAAAGTCAGCTTGGCAAGAGAAGAACTAGTATTTAATAGAATGACAACAAGGGCATGCAATAAGCAAGACTCAAAACCTTGGATGTGCACAGGAAGAGTTTCCATTCTACTGGTTAGTAATACAATTTTACCCAATTCACCTAAAATAGTTCAAAAATTCAAAGAATGTCCAATACAAGTTTACCAATGTTTTATAATTTAAAAAACAGCAGATAGGAAGGCAGTCCTGGCCAAAAAACTGGCCATGTCTATAATTAAACCAAGCGTGACAAACTTCCCCAATTGTATTTGTGGCCTTTCAAGGAAGCTACATTATTTATTGCATTTACACAAATAGGTATCTTGTAAATACATTTAAATACTGAAATCTCTAATTTATGCAAGATTTTCTTTGTTCTTTTTGGGTGGCAAAGTGGCAGATGGATTTCAATCCAGACAAATGCGAGGTGATGCATTTAGGCAAGTCTAATTCTAGAGTGAATTATACAATGAATGGAAGAGCCTTGGGAAAAGTTGATGGGCAGAGAGATCTGGGAGTGCAGGTCCATTGTACCCTGAAGGATGCTGCACAGGTGGATAGAGTGGTCAAGAAGGCATATAGTATGTTTGCCTTCGTTGGACAGGGTTTGAGTATAAGAGCTGGCAAGATATGTTAAAATTGTACAAAACAATGGTTCAGCCACATTTAGAATATTGTGTACAGTCTGGTCGCCATCTTACCAAAAGGATGTGGACATTTTGGAGAGGGTGCAGAGAAGGTTTACAAGGATGTTGCCGGGTATGGAAGGTGCTAGCTATGAAGAGAGGTTGAGTAGGTTAGGTTTATTTTCACTAGAAAAAGGAGATTGAGGGGGGATCTGATTGAGGTTTACAAAATCGTTAAGGGTATAGACAGGGTGGATAGACTCAAACGTTTTCCCAGAGTGAAGGATTCAATAACCAGAGGTCATGCTTTCAAGGTGAGAGGTGGAAAGGTTAAAGGGAGATACAGGCAGCAAGTACTTCACACAGAGGGTGGTGGGTGTTTGGAACGCATTGCCAGCAGAGGTGGTAGAGGCAGGCACAGTCGATTCATTCAAGATGCGTCTGGACACATGCACGAGTAGGTGGGGAGCAGAGGGTTACAAACGTTTAGGAATTGTCCGACAGGTTTAGACAGTACATTTGGATCGGCTCGGGCCAAAGGGCCTGTTCCTGGGCTGTAAATTTTCTTTCTTTGTAACAACCAGTACTTACTGAAATGAGAAGGGCGGTTATTTAAAAAAGGTCATTTCAGTCATTTAAAATTTTGTCACCCATGGGGTGGATAGTGTTTTTATTAATGCTTGTGATAAATACCTTCTCAGCTTCAAAAGTAAAACTGCACCAATTTACCACACACTGATCACAGAGAACCCATCATTTGTGATTACATACAAGTTTGAGCAACAAGTTGAACTACAACTTCACCTGCAAAAACTAAAATTTCATTCGAGTGCAAGGTGCTCCCACAATGGATTTTTTGAACTAAGCCAAAGATTTTTCTCTCTTGTACCATGAGGCATGAAGACCAAAAATTAAAATTCATTTCTCAGTTCATGAATTGACTATTTGTCATCAGTAAATCTCAAGGTGAATTCCCAGAAAATAAATGTTCTGATATTTTAGCAGTTCATACCACTGTTTAAGTGGTAAAGAACGATCTTTCATATTGCCATATTACTGTATCGTTCCTTCATTTATAAGGCCACTGTATAGATAAGAGAAAACATTTCTACCTTGAATGTAAACTTCGATGAACTCATTACTTCTATAATGTTGAAGGCAGCCCAGCTGATATCATAACCCAGCATCTGCAGCTGTTTTGGGGGTGGAAAAACATTTTGAACTGTAACTGTAACAAGTACTCTTACTTTAAGATAGCATTCAAAACAATTACACGAAAGCCACTAAGAAAATAGTAAACAAAATAGATTTTTTTTTAGAAAGATTCCACATAGAATTATTTTTCTATTTGTCTCACAATGAAGCACTTAAACCACAAGTTTAGTGTCAGTCTCAACTTTACCAAGTTGAAACTTGTTCCACATACTTTAGGTGTCAAGATCTGAATTCATTAGCTAGCAAAACAAACTAAAGGTCCCTCCAGGACTTGCTGTTCTATTTCAAATGTCACATTCAGTCTTTTGATGGTACAAAGCAAAATTCTCAATATTTAATTCAAGTATAAGACAACCGTATCTTCTTTGGTGCCATTTTGGTACTTGAGTAGTACAATATTGGGGTTGCGAAAACAATTTCAAATACATGTTCTTAACTATTGCACCTAAAGGAGGAACTTATGCAGAACACATCAAAGAGCAATAAACATCAACCTTAAAAGTCGAACATGAATTGAGAATTTTACCCAAGGGCCTGATTTATGTCAGTTGTATTCAACTTAACTAAATAAACATAGATACTGCCAGCACACTGCACAATTTAATTTTATACAGGTTCTTTCAAATTTGCCACATTTTACTTACATATGCAAGCTTGATGACCGCATTGGCCTTGACCGCGATATTATCCTGCTTCAGCTCCTGCTTTATTTCATCAATACATTGTGAAATGTATTTGGCCTGAAAATTAAGAAACATCAAAACATTGAATAGTTAAGCAAAATTATCAGATAATGTTTACAAAATTGAAGAGCTACCAGTATGATCTTTCATGCGTAAATTATAAAATAACTCACTTTCATCAGTTAACACCAAGAAACAAAAACATCCACTAAAGCTTGCACAATGCACGTGCCATACAAATAAACATTCCAACTACTTCCCTTGAAAAGAGATGGAGACCAAATGAATACAACTAAGGGCAAGTACAATATAATAATGGACAACATACAGCAAAAACTGGCGACTGAAATCACTGGCAGATGTTGAACAGTATTGCTAAGGTCATTAGCTAGTCCAATTGGTTTTAGTAAATGACAGAGTTCTGCCACTAGCACTAGATTGACAGAATGCTAAGCTGACATTCGATACAATGAACAGAAACTTCCTCTGCTTTTATATTGAAAAGGTGGAAACCATTTTCTTCATTGCCTGTTACAAACTCAGCTTCTGTGCCACTGAATCCAATCCTCTTGCTGGAAACTGTCCAAGACCGACTCAGAATGTTGCAACCTTGGGCTTTATACTCAACACCAAAATGAGCTCCTGACCATATATCCTTGCCATGGCCACTTTGCCCTCTTCCAACTTTGGAAGATAGCAAGACTCTTTTTGCCATTTCTGCTCATTTGTTACTCAACTCTAATTCATACTTTTGTATTTCAACTTGAGTAGTCCAATGGTCTCCTGGCCAATTTGCCACATGGTGCATTCCATAAAGCTGAAGTCTCCAAAATGCTGCTGCCTGCGCCCCATGCCTTGGGTGTACAAATTTGCTCCATTATTCTACTGTGAAACACTTCAGGACATTGTGTTAAAGCTGCTATTCAAGCTGCTGTTGCCTGAGACGCAATATTTAAATATTATGAGCCTATGACTACTAGATGTTTGCAGCACAGCTTGCTCATCGAACATGCCAGGTTTCATTGTTGAGACAAAAAAAAGGCAAGCTGTTAGGTAGAGGTTGAATTTGGCCTCAAGTGTTAGAGAATTCAGATTTTACTTCTTGCTTCGTCAGTCAAAAAAGGTACCTTATTTGAAAAGAATCATCACGGTCAACCAATTTCTGTTTTGGCCAGGAACACATTCATGTTTACAATTCTACTCACTTGATTTCAACTGAAACGAAAAGTGGCATGGCGTGCTAACAACATACAGTTGATACTGCTGGCTTCTGACAAACATGTCATTTAGGCATCCATCACTTATCAGTACTGGGTAGGTTATTGCCGAGAGAATGATGTGGAGCAGAGAACAATCTAAAAAAAAAATTTAACATGCATGCATGGGTGAAGAGAAAAATGAATAAGAGACTGTTTAACCTGACATCAGTATCAGCGAAAATGCAAGAGTCTGTGAAAGATTTCGTAACAGAGCACTTGGAAAACAGTAACAAGAATTGGACATGGCACACAAGGGAAAATCACTCTTGAGAAATCTGCTGAAAATTTTCAAGGAGGCAACTCAACAATGCAGGGAACCCAGTAAATGTGATTTACTTGGACTTTCAGAGAGCGTTCAACTGAGTCCCACACAAGAGATTAGCATGTAAAGTGCATGGGAGTGAAGGTAGTGTGACAACATGAATAGGGAACTAGGTGGCACACAGAAGGAATCAATGCTTGGACGCCAGCTATTATAATATATATTCAAGATTTCGCTGAAAGAACTAAGATAAAGAGCTCTATGTTTGCAAATAACAGAGTTGGGTGGGTGGGTCAACTGCAAGGAGGAAACAGATGTTTCACTCAATAAGTTGAGGGGTAAAGTAAGATGAACTAAGTGGATAAGTGTGAGGGTATCCAACTTATCTGAAAGACAAGTTATCTGAAGGGCTACAAATTGAGATAGGAAAACGTGCAATGAGCCCTGTGTCCTTGTACAACAGTCACTGAAGCTAAGCATGCAGGTTCAGCAGGTGGTAAAGGCAACAATTACCTTGCTGGCCTTCATAGTGGCAGGATTGGAGTATAGAGCAGGGATGTTTTGCGGTGATAGAGGAGGGCAGATTGATGAGATCATACCTGGATTATTGTGCGCAGTTTTGGAATCCTTAAAAGAGGATGGATATACCATAGGATGACCCTAAGACACAGGAGCACAAATTAGGCCATTCCACCCATCAAGTCTACTTCACCATTCAATCATGGCTGATAAGTTTTAATCCCATTCTCCCACCTTCTCTCCAAAACGTTTAAACCCCTTCAAATCAAGAACCTACCTCGGTCTTAAATATACTCAATGACCTGCCCTCCACAGCCTTCTGTGGCAATGAAGTCAAAAGATTCGCCACTCTGACTGAAGAGGTTTCTCATCTCCATTCTAAAGGGCCTTCCCTTACCCCTAAATTGAGGCGAGGTAGCCTCTCCTACCAATGGAAACATCTTCCCACTGTCCAGTTTGCCCAGGCCATTGAGAATTCTCTCAGTTTCAATTAGATTCCTCCTCATCCTTCTAAGCTCCATCAAGCTCCATGAGTTGTATAAGACTCTGGTGCGGCCGCATCTGGAGTATTGTGTGCAGTTTTGGTCGCCATACTTGGTCGCCATACTATAGGAAGGATGTGGAGGCACTGGAACGGGTGCAGAGCAGGTTACCAGGATGTTGCCTGGTATGGTAGAAAGATCGTATGAGGAAAGGCTGAGGCACTTGGGGTTGTTTTCATTGGAGTAAAGAAAGTTTAGGGGCGACTTGATAGAGGTGTACAAGATGATTAGAGGTTTTTTAGGGTCGACACTAAGAATCTTTTTCCACGTATGGAGTCAGCTATTTCAAGGGGGTATAGCTTTAAATTAAGGGGGGGTAGGTATAGGACAGATGTTAGGGGTAGGTTCTTTACTCAGCGAGTCGTGAGTTCATGGAATGCCCTGCCAGTAGCAGTGGTGGACTCTCCCTCATTATGGGTATTTAAGCGGGGATTGGATAGGCATATGGAGGATAGTGGGCTAGTGTAGGTTAGGTGGGCTTGGATCGGCGCAACATCGAGGGCCGAAGGGCCTGTACTGCGCTGTATTCTTCTATGTTCTAAGTATAGACCCAGAATCCTCATACGTTCCTGTGTTACGTCTTTCCTTCTGGGGGTCATTGTCATGAATTTATTCTGGACGTTCCAGGGCCAGTACATCATTGCTGACTTTTGGGACCCAAAATTGTTCACAATATTCTAAATGACGTCTGACCAAGCCTTATAAAGCTTCAGAAGTACATCCATGCCTTTAAAAGCTAGACCTTTTGCATGTGCTCGCTATGGAGTGAGGAGCATAATGGTTTACCAGGCAGATTGCTGGGATGGCAGGACAGATGTATCAAAAGAGATTGGCTAAATTACAATGATATTCAAAGGAGCTCAGAAAAAAAAGGGGGGAAATCTCAAACTTCTACAAAATTCCAACACGATTCAAAAAGGTAAATAGAGCAAGGATGTGCCTGAGTATCAGGGAGTCCAGAGCAGAGATCCTTTTGACAAATTTTATGCCACCTATACATTAACTTCCTCAATCCGTTATTAGTGTTAGGAGCCTTCAAACATTATTAAACTCAAACTTAACTCGCAAAAACAGAAACTGCTGGGCAAAGTCAACAAGTCTGGCAACATCTGTGAACAGAAAGCAAAGTTCACGTTTCATGTCTAGTGACCCTTCTTCAGAACGGATTGTAAAGTTGGCATATATACTGAAGATGGGGTGGGGAGAGGATAAAAGGCAGTAGTAAATGATAGGTTGAGCTAATCTACAGAGAGAACACTTGGGCAGACAAACGAGTGGATAAAGGGGAGTCTGGGGAAATAAATAGCTGCAAATTGTGACCACAGTGGCTAACAATGGGAAGGTAGCAGTCGTAGTAACCCACGTAATGGCAAGATGTGGCAGTATGAGGGTTAGGGTACAAATATGGGACAAAGTGCTCAGACCATAAAACAAATTGAACTCAAAATACAGAGTCCCCAAGCAGAAAATGGGACGCTGTACTTTAATTACAACTTCTTTAACTCCATTCATGCTGTGTACCAGTACAGGGTGACCAACCAAGCTTTAAAAATAATTTTTCAGCAAACAGAGGGGCTAATGGATCACTTTTAGGAACAGCTTACAGTACAAATGTTGCATGTAACACACAGAACATGATTTTAATATGCTGTGATTTTAACATTTTAATCAGTCCTATGTCACCACCCTTTCTTTCTTTACACAGAAGAAAAATTACCCAAGAACACCAATTCCAATTTTCAAAAACCATTATGCACCAAGATTAGGACCAGACTTAGGCCATTTTCCCGATCAAGTCTGCAACATTCAACCATGGCTGATATATTTCTCAACCCCAATCTCCTGTCTTCTCCCCTGTAAGCCGTGACCCCCTTATTAATTAAGAACCCATCTCTGTCTAAAATACACTTGTGACTTGTCCTCCACAGCTCTCTGCAGCACTTAGTTCCTCAGATTAACCACCCCTCTGGCTGAAGAAATTCTTCCTCATCTCAGCCTCAATGAAGAACTGAGCCTTCTAATCCTAGTTTCTTAAATGTAAAAATATCTTCTCCACATCTAGTCTATCCAGGCCTCTGAGAATGCTGTAAGTTTCAATCAGATCCCCTTCATCCTTCTGAACTCTATCAAACACAGACCAAGATATCTCAAATCGCTCCTCATTCAGCAAGCCCTTAATTCCCATGAACATGGTTATAAATTTCCTTTGGACCCTGCCAACATCAGCACATCCTTCCTTAGGTATGGGGCCCAAAACTTTTCAGTATTCCAAATGCTGTTTGACCAAAGCCTTGTACTGCTCAGACTGTATTTCTCGGCTCTTATATTCTAGTCCACTGAAACGAGTGCTAACATTACATTTGTCTTCCCTGCATGCGTTTTCCCAAATGCCAACTGAACCTGCATGTGAACCTTAAGCGATTCTTGATTTAGGACTCCCAAATCCCTTTGTGCTTCAGAATTCCAAAGCCTTTGCCAGTTTAGAACATAGTCTCCATTTTTGTTGTTCTGATGCTACACTAATTTAAAAACTTGACAGATACAGGAATGGTCAGAGTATGAGCTATGCTTCAGGGATTGCTTTGTATAAATTTGATCAAGTCTGCACAGCTCTCTCAGAATTATGTACTTCCATACCCAATTGATTCAAAACTGAACCTGCAAGTGAGAAGAAGTTTTTGCACCCAGTCAATTCAAATCAAAATTTGGTGAAAAGTTAGTTAAGCAACTATTTTTGTATTTAACCACTTCTGGGACGTGGGCGAGCATTTATTGCCCATCCTCAGTTGCTCTTAAGGTAGTGGTGCCATCTTGAACCCCTGCAGTCCAGCTGTAGGTTGATAGACAATGCCCTTCAGGGAAGGAATTGTACAATTTTGACCCAACGATAGTGAACGAATGTCACCCACACTCCATCGAATTATGTCAAAGGCTGTCACTCTTGCCTTACTTCTAGAACTCTCTTTTGTCAACTATCAAGAAATTTACTAGATCGCGTGCTCAGGATCATGGCAAACAATATACTCAGACACCTTGGTCCTTTGGCCAAGGTTTAGTGATCCTTTGGTAAGACAGGCTGTGACAAAATTTCCACTTTCATAAGCGAACAATGACATTGAACCCAGATAACATTTCTTGTAAACTCAAAATTTCCACTAGCTACCACAAATATGATGATCAGGAAGCTGGGAAATATTCAGTTGGGCTGAATGCTCCAAATTAAGTTGGCATATAATTTCTGGTAGAGGGAACTTAATGGCTGATTTTGATTCAACTACGAGTAGAAAATGATAGCCAGTGGCAGCACAATGGGTTGCCGTTTTAACAGCAATATGTCCAATTATGGCATCAGTGAGGCAAACTATCAATAGTATGGATAGATTTTTAATAACACAGCAGAATGAGAACCCAGGACATAAAGATATTTGCCTCCACAGCTACAATTCTTTTCTTCAAGAACCTCTCCCTCTGGTCCAGCCATTATAACATTGTCTAAATGGCTCAAGGGTCTGACATGTAATATAGAAAGATATATTTATATAGATATTGATCTGACCGTCATGCACCTTTGACATAAGAGCCTCAGGCCTTCAACTGAGGCACACAGCTGAAAGAGAGCACGCAACTTTCTGATTTTAATAGTGACAGATGAAATCAAAAAACCTTGCATTTAACACACATCTTTAGGTTAAATCAGACAAGGTCTGATTTGAAGGTCTTCAGTCATTTTCTTCAGTTAAATTGCTGGCATTAAAAGGAAAGCTGTAAATTGAGAGGAAAAATCCCCAATGGATAAATTAGTGTAGATAAAATAAACTTGCATAATAAAGCACTAACTCTTTCCAAAGGATTGCTCAAGTTTGGAAAAGGTTTGATAATAAGTTAGCAAGTTTTGAGAAGATATGTAGCTCAGGTTGAGGTTCTGGATGTAGGTTTACTCGCTGACCTGGAAGGTTCATTCTCAGACGTTTCATCACCATATCATGTAACATCTTCACTGAGTCTCCAGTCGAAGCACTACTGGCGTTTCCTGCTTTGTATGTGTGGGTTTCCTTGGGTTTGTGATGTCATTTTCTATGGTGATGTTTCTCAGGGGGTGGTAGATGCGTAGACTGATAATCGTGATAGATTAATAATTGGGGCAGCATGGTGGCTCAGTGGTTAGCACTGCCGCCTCACAGCACTAGGGTCTCAGGTTCGATTCCAGCCTCAGGTGACTGTCTGTGTGGAGTTTGCACATTATTCTGTCTGTGAGTTTCCTGCGGCTGCTCTGGTTTCCTCCCACAGTCACAAAGATGTGGTCAGGTGAATTGGCCATGCTAAATTGCCCATAGTGTTAGGTGCATTAGTCAGGGGGAAATGGGTCTGGGTGGGTTACTCTTCGGAGGGTCGGTGTAGACTTGTTGGGCTGAAGTCCTGTTTCCACACTATAGGGAACTAATCTAAGTCCTTAGACTTTTTGAACTCATTGACAAGTGGGCTTCACTGGCTCAGCTAACATCTATTGCCCATTCCTATTTCCATTAACAAGTGATGAGCTGTGTTATTGAACCATTGCAGTCCATCTGATGTAGATACACCTAGAGTGCTGTTAGGAACAGAGTTCCAGAATTTTGACCCAGCAACACCGAAGGGCGTCTGGATGATTGGTGGCTGAGAAGGGATCATTCAGATAGTGGTTTTGGCTTATAGCTGTTGCTCATCTTTCTAGGTGCTAATGGTTATGGTTTTAAAAAATATCAAAGGACCCTTGGTGAATTTCTGCCATCTATCTTCTAGATGGAACACATGCTATTGGGTCAGTGGTAAAAGAAATGATTATTGAAGGACACAACACCAATCAAGCAGGCTGCTCTGTCCTGGAGATGGTGTCAAACTGCTTTCCCTGCAACTTCATGAGGTACAATACCCACTCTTACACCTCTCCTCTCACCTCTGTCCAAGGCCTCAAACAGAGATTTACCCGCTATTCATACCACCAGATCTGTTGTATCCATTGCTCCTGACGTAGTCTCCTCTCTATCAGGGAGACCAAACACAGACTTGTGGACGCATCAAACAATCCAACCTTCTGGCACCATCCCTTTCAGTTCCCCTCCCAACCTCTGGAGGACATGTCCATTCTTGGCCTCTCCCACTGTCAGAGTGAGGCCAAACATGAACTGGAGGAACAAGACTTCATATTTCGCCGAATGAGCTTACAGCCCAATGGCCTCAATATTGACTTCACCACCTTCAAGATCCCTCCGCCCCAACCTATCCTACGTCCAGCCTTCCCCGACCTAACCCACCAATCTTCCTACTCACCTATCTGCTCCACCCTTCCCAATGACCAAATCACCAGAACTCCATATCTGCATCCACCTATCACCGTTCCACTTACCCTACCCAACCCCCCCCGCCCCAATCCCCTCTATTTCTGTAGTCCCCCCTCACTCCCCAGTTGTGACAAAGGGTTTGAGCCCAAATGTTGGCTTTTCTGCTCCTTGGATGTGGTCTGATCTGCTATGCTTTCCCAGCTTCACATCCATTGACTCATGTTTCTTGCATATTGTTGGAGCTGCCGTCATCCAGCCAAGTGGGGAGCATTCCATCACACCTTGACATATGCCTTGGGGAATCAGGAAGTGAGTTACCTAGTGCAGGATTCCTAGCCTCTGATCTGCTCCTGTAGCTACTCTATTTATATGGCTAGCCCAATTTAGTTCCTGGTCACAGTTAATTCCCAGGATGTCCATCTACATACATATCAATGTTGAGCTTGGTTGGCTGGATGGCTAGTTTGCAATGCACAATGACACCAACAGCGTGGGTTCAATTCCTGCAGCAGCTGAGGTTACCAACAAAGGCTCTCTTTCTCAACTTCTCCCCTCACCCAAGACATGGTGATCCTCCGGTTAAACCACAAATCATCTCTCTCCAATGAGAGAGCAGTCCTATGGTCTAAGACTATGCTAACTTAACCTTCAGTGTTTTACAGATATTCCAAACATCTTTTATACAGTATACTCTCAATTTCAGAGTTTGATACTGTCAAACAATTTCAGAGACAACTGTATTTTGAACCAATGACTGCACTTTGACAAAAGCTAAACTACACAGTTTTTTAGGCCAAATTCTGGACAGCCTTTTTCTTTTAGATTAGATTAGATTAGATTAGATTACAGCGTGGAAACAGGCCCTTCGGCCCAACAAGTCCACACCAACCCGCCGAAGCAAAACCCACCCATACCCCTACATTTACCCCTTAGCTAACACTACGGGCAAATTTTAGTACGGCCAATTCACCTGACCCTGCACATCTTTGGATTGTGGGAGGAAACCGGAGCACCCGGAGGAAACCCACGCAGACACGGGGAGAACGTGCAAACTCCACACAGTCAGTCGCCTGAGGCGGGAAATGAACCCTGTGAGGCACTGTGAGGCAGCAGTGCTAACCACTGTGCCACCGTGACGCCCATTAGACTACCATTGACTACCATTAGAGGTCACTCTGCAAAATACTTACTTTAATTACTTTAAGATTCCAATGATTTCCAGGAAGATGGTCCAAGTCATCCAAGTCATATGAACTTAGAGGAATGAACTTAGAGTGAAGTCCATGTGTTACACTGTCACATCAACATGTATCCACAAATCTTTCACGTATACGTTTTGAGCTGCTTTCAAATGGCACATTAGCTAAAAGTTAACAGAGACATCTAATGAATCAAGACAGTTGTAACGGCCAGGAGGCCCTGAAGGGAGTCGCTCAATGTTGAGCACGTCCTGCAAACAGATCAGATTTGATCAAGGATTTAATTGAAGGCAAATCATTGTTATTTGGATAAACTCTCAAAGTCATTAGTTGAACTATTCCGTGGTACAACGTCGCAACAGAATTATCATAGCCAACATGTGATATGTCACTGATCCCAAATGTTAAAGGTAAAGAGCAAGGCCTGTTTTCTACACCACCTTTCACAACCAGAGCCCATCCTCAAGATATTCACAGAAAATTTAAATACTTGAGAAACGTAGTCCCTGTTTCAAAACAAGAAAATTAGGAAGCCAATCTGCACAGGGCAAATTGATAACAACCAGGTAATCTGTTTATACAGTTTTATTAAGGGATAATTATTGGTCACAGCACCAGAAAAACGTCCTCTGCTCTGCTTTGAAATCGTGCTTTGGAATATTTCTCATCTACTTTGAAAGCAGGCAGGGCTTCAGGTTACTATCGGAACTCAGGTGACACATCCAAAAGCACAACACACTCTTATTGCTGTACTGAAGCCAGAGCTTGATTTTACATTCAAATCCAGGAGTTGAAACCACAACCCTCTGATTCACAAGGTCCCCGAGCCAAAGATAACTTCAAAAAGGATCCTGTGGGAAGCTAGGGAAGAAATTGTGGGGCCCTCTGCAGCCATATCTACAGCCATGGTGAGATGCCAGAGGATTGGAGGGTAGCTAATGTTGTGCCACTATTTAAGAAAGGCTGTAAGGAGAAGCTTGGGAACTACAGACCGGTCAGTCTAACATCATTGGTAGGTAAGTTGCTTGAGGGGAGTCAGAGAGAATTTACATGCATTTGGATAGGAAAGGACTGACGAGGGATAGTCAACAAGGCTTTTTGCGTAGGAAATCATGTCTCACTAACATGAATATTTTGGTTACTTCCTCAAAAAACAAAGTCGTGTGATGGATGTGGTCTACGTGAACTTTGATAAAGCCTTTGACAAGGTCTAATTGGTAAAGTTAGATCACTTGCCAAGTGGATACAAAAACTGACTTGTTGACAGGGGACAGGGCAGAGAGGGAAGCCTGTGACGAGCAGTATTTTGCAGGGATCGGTGCTGGGTCCATAGAGTCATAGACCTTTTGTACGTAAATAATTTGGATAAGAATATACAGGGCATGGTTAATAAGTTTGCAGATGACACCAAAATAGGTGGTGTAGTGGACAGGGAAGGATGTCATCTAAGATTACAAAAAGAGATCTTGATCATTCAAATTGGAGAAAGGCCAATTTTGACGGTATAGGCAAGAACTTTCAAAAGCTGATGTTCGCAGGAAAAGGGATAGCTGGAAAATTAGATAATGAGGAATTAGATAATGAGACTCCAGAGACTCCTGTTAGGATAAAAGGTAAGGCTGTTAGGTATAGGGGATGCTGGATGACCAAAGAAATTGAGGATTGCATTTCTGTCTGCCTGTGTTCAGTTGGTCTATTAGGTGAAAGTATCCTAAGAGCATCACCCTTTTTTGCAAAATACAAGATTTAACAAATAGTTTTCCATCTTCTTTGTTTGTTTTTCATGGCATGTACAGAGTAGTCAATCCTCTATGCTGATCTTATGACTTGAATATCGGTAGACATCCAAATGGTGTTATTAGATTAGATTACTTACAGTGTGGAAACAGGCCCTTCGGCCCAACAAGTCCACATCGACCCGCCGAAGCACAACCTACCCAGACCTATTCCCCTACTTTTACCCTTTCACCTAACACTACGGGCAATTTAGCCTCGCTAATTCACCTAACCTGCACATTTTTGGATTGTTGGAGGAAACCGGAGCACCCGGAGGAAACCCACGCAGACACGGGGAGAATGTGCAAACTCCACACAGAGAGTCACCTGAGGTGGGAATTGATCCCGGGTCTCTGGCGCTGTGAGGCAGCAGTGCTAACCACTGCGCCACCGTGCCGCCCACAATGATGGAATACTGTGCGTGAGAGTCAGGCTGTTGCTTAAAACATTCTTTTATAAAATGTCTGTAATGACAAGGTCTGTCAGAACATCATTTTGGATCTTGTGGTAATGACTTTACCTGCAGCATAAATAATATATATTCTGAATAATTGTGCTGCAGAATTTGCAAAGTTCCACAATGACTGGAATGAAATAGTCTGGTGAAAATCATGAAAATATAAATGGTATGCATGCTTTGACGTACACCATGCAAATATTTTTAATCAACCTATTCAGACATCCAATGACAGCTCTGGAATAAGTAGGCCTTGAACCTGGGCCTATGGTTGAATAATGTTAGTTAGCTCCCAAGTTTTAAAGTTGTATTTGTACACAAAGTTCTGATGCTTTTTTTTCACATGATGAATTGGAGTGAATTTGGTTGGGTTATGTCGCTGGATTTAGCAAGGCAGTTCCCACATATCTACTCCACATGGGCTGGAGGGTTATTGTCTTCATGCAGCATCTGTTTTGATGACTGCATTTAGTTTTATGCTTTGGAAGAGTAAGGCAGATGACTAGAAAGCAGCATGGTGATGTCACAACGTTTTCATGGTTAAGGGCCCAGTTTCTTCTGGTATTATGCTCGTAGGTATGTCTACAAATATTCTTTCATTGTTAGTAGCACTGAGTTCAGGGACTGCCTCACTATGGGAATGGAAGGGGAAGAGTTGGTTAACAATTCACCTCGAACAAGTCAGCTACATTTTATTATAGCTTGCTGAGCTCACAGAGATTTGTACTCTAAAGTGACTTGAATGTCATGGAAGCAAACAACAAGGATTAATTATCTGGATTGATTTCCCAAACACCACCCTCTTTCATTCAATATGCTAAAATAAGGGAACCAACTGTATTTAACAGAAGTGTCTATAAGGGAACAGTTTTAAAACATGATACTTTAGAAATGAAATTGCAGTAACATTTGTGATCCAATTATACATGGTATGCATTTGTCAGTTACGTTGAGAGATGTTAGGATTTGCCAAGGGTGGGGGGGTCCGGCGGTGGTGGAAATGAGATAATTATGGCCATGTGTGTGAAGCAGATGATGGGGTCACAACCTTTTCATAGTTAAGAGCACATTTTGAAGATTTATAACTCTCACTTTATCTCCGAATGTTTGAGCTTGCTGGCTTATTTGCACAAAGATAACTGGATGACATTAACACAACATTATGTTTCCAATAAAATTCACTGCATTTACTTGTGAGTAGCTGGGCCAAATGTGTGAGGAAAGACCCAAATTCAACCCCTTGTCTATATGATAAGTTAACTCCTCTTGACTACTGTCTGTCAAAATTCATTTAAATTTGTTACTTTCAACACTCATTTTACGTATGATTGGTGAGATGGTACACTAATTATTTCATTGAACAGCTAAGGTGAATAGCAAAGGCCTTTTTCCTGGGGCGGTGGTGATGTTTAAAACTAGGGAGCATATTTTCAAGATGAGAGGAGAAAGATTAAAAAAAAGACACAGGGGCAACTTTTCCAAACAGAGTGTACTTCATAAGTGCAATGAACTGCAAAAGAAGTGGTAGATGCAGGTACACTTATAACATGCCAAAAGACATTTGGACAGGTACATGAATAGGAAAGGTTCAGAGGGATATGGCCAAATGCAAGCAAATGGGACTAGTTCAGTTTGGGAAACTTAGTCAGCATGGACAAGTTGAAGCCAAGTGTCTGTTTTCATGCTGTATGACTTTGAACATACATTTTTAAAAAAAAAATCAGTTGGTTTAGTAATTCTACAATACATTTTATTAAGTTTCGGTATAAATATTAAGTGCTGACAAACTGATAAAATTTTGAATTAGTGTTTAAATATTCAAAGATCTAATTATAATGATCAGAATATTGTGACATCATCCATTTAGCACTGCAATTCAAGATTTTTCAGGGTGCCCTTTTGTGGTGTAGTGGTAGCATTTCTGCTCCTGGAACAGAGAGCCCAGGTTCAAGACCTACCTGCTCCAGAGCTGTATGCTAACATCTGAACAGGTTGATTAGAAAAACAGGTTCAAATTTTAAAAAAGACTTCACTCTTGCTGTCAGCATAAATTTTTTGACACGCTGTTCTGCAAGTCTTGTGCAAATGTTACTACATAGTTGCAACAGTTAACTTGCTATCAGCTGATCCAATGCTTGAAATGAGGTGCGGGGAGGGGAGGTGC
>NC_057740.1:25058865-25090337 GCF_004010195.1 Chiloscyllium plagiosum | reverse complement strand
GGGAGGGAGGGGTGTGAGGGAAGTACAAATAGATTGGAGGGAGAAGACAAACAGCAATGTCACAAAACCTGCACTGCCCACCAAGAACACTCAGGTATCACTAGGTGGTTTGCAAACTATTTCTAAGAAATGATTCTGATGGTACTATCATACAAGTCAGATCCTAAAGTGACATTAGCTTGATAACAAAACTAAAACAAACTTATGGTCTTCAGTCACTGAACATGTTCACAAAAAGGTGTCAATATACATAAACAACTCTTCATTACAAAAAAAAGGATAAGGTACACATTACAAATTCTGAAACTAATTTGTTACAAATATCAAAAAAAAACCCTTTCACCCTTAAAAAGAACACATAAAAGACATTCAAACCACAGAAGAGTCACCCTGTCTCCAACTTAAATGCCAGTTTAGTTGGCTTGACTGTAACTGATTTCTACTAGCAAAATTTTACATTCACCTAAACGCACCTGCCATTGTTTATGTCTTGGCCTGAGGCTTTGAAATTGCTACACTGCTCATTTGATTCTTACCACAGAAGTCTTAAATCCTCTTCAACAGCCTTGACTTTTCAGAGATTTTCCCTTGCTGACTTTAAGCCACTCAGAAATTCAGTCCAAACTGATTTGGAGATGGCTCTGTGAACAGTACTTCTGCTGCTCCTGACGTTATCTTTCTAAACAAATAGACACTTTACATACTGCCCAAATGCTTCTGGTTGTTAGCCTTTCTGTGCCACTGGACTCCTGCAGCAAGGACATTGGTCAGGCCACAATTGGAAGAGTGCATGCAATTCTGGTCTTCCTGCTACAGGAAGGATGATGTGAACTTGAAAGGGTTCGGAAGAGATTGATAACCAAATTGCCAATGTTGGAGGGTTTAAGCTATAGAGAGAGGCTGGGGCTATTTTTCCTACAGTGTCAGAGGCTGAGGGCTATAGAGGTTTATAACATACATGAAACCACATGACCATCCTTCACTTCACAGGAACCAATCCGTATGTTCGTGAACTATTGAATTTTAAAAAAACAAATGATTTACACAGCTTTCCTTGAGCTCTCCAGACCAGGTAGCATTGATTTCAAAAGCATTATTGAACTTAAGCATATTGACCCAAATTTTCGCACTTCATTAAACTGAAGCAAACCCAGCTGCATATCCATCCTGCAACAGCCGCACCAAGAGCAGATATTTTCTAATTTAGAATAGTTTAGTAACGGCGGCATGGTGGCTCAGTGGTCATCACCGCTGCCTCACAGCACCAGGGTCCCAGGTTCAATTCCAGCCTCGGGCGACTGTCTGCGTGGTGTTCGCACATTCTGCGTTGGTTTCATCCAGTTTCCTCCTACAGTCCAATGATGTGCAGGTCAGGTGAATTGGCCATGCAAGATTGCCCATAGTGTTAGGTGCATTAGTCAGAAGGAAATGGGTATGGGTGGGTTACTCTTCGGAGGGTTGGCGTGAACTGGTTGGGCCGAAGGGCCTGTTTCCACACTGTAGGGAATCTAATCTCTTTTAATCAGTCGCTGGAGTAGGTGGGACTTGAACCCTGGTCTCCTGGCCCATAGGTAGGATGCACCCACCCTGCTACAAGTTACAATACTTGAAACTTGTTATGGAAGCACTGAGTGCCAGTTTGAGTCTGCCCAATCAAACACTAGAAACATCTTTTCCAAAGCAACGGTTAGATTGCTACCATCTGATGTTTGGCTATCAACAAGTTAGAACCTTGAAAATATACAAATTTTAAGTTGAGTGACCTGTATAATGCATGGCGAAAATAGCCTCCTTCATTCAGCAATTCCAAGTAATGCAAGTTCAAGGCAGCAATAGAATCCCGAAATACTGTTCTTACACTATCCCTTGTATACATAGTCCTGAAGAAGGGCTCATGCCCGAAACGTCGATTCTCCTGTTCCTTGGATGCTGCCTAACCTGCTGCGCTTTTCCGGCAACACATTTTCAGCTCTCATCTCCAGCATCTGCAGACCTCACTTTCTCAACATAGTTCTTACATATATTAAAAATTTCCTGAGTTGTTACATTATGTATTACAGATAAGACAAAGGTTTGAGGAGCTTCTGCCCTGGCAGAGAGGAGATGGGTTAAAACATATGCTAAAATGCTGGGTGCTACTCGTGACAGGATTAAGGTGATCTGTTTGATCTGCTTGCACAATTAAATGTTTGTCCTTTTGTCTTTTAAGTTAGTAAATTTTAGTAAAAATGCTAGGCCGATATGCTCTAAATTATGACGAGGTGGTGCCATGGCATGGTCAAAGTTGGACTGGCATGGTCAAAGTTGAAAATCACAAAACCAGGTTTAGTCCAACAGGTTTCTTTGCAAGTACTACCTTACGAAGCACTGCTCCTTCATCAGGTAGCTAAAGGGGCAGGATCATAGCCCCGCCAGCTTCCTGACGAAGGAACAGTGCTCCAAAAGTGAGTACTTCCACATAAACTTGTTGGACTAAACCTGGTTGAGAGATTTTTTAACTAATGAAAGTACAGGTACAATTTTCAAGTTAAAGAATAAAGCATATTAAACAGATTACCACAGCTGGGTTGAGAGATTTGTTTAGGATTTGCTGGTGAGTTTCATTCATTCATTCATTCATTCAATTACACCTAAACGCTGTTTTGACAGCTAGTTTCCTAAGGCGTAACGGCCCAATAAAAAGGTATTTAACAAATACATACTACAGGGGGAAAATGTTTGGTTTTCTGGAATCTATTCACGTCCAAGACACAGTTGGTGAGGGCTTATCAATATTATAATCTTTCAAGCAAACTTGATGGGTATGGTATGGTTTACCATATTGACAGCTATTCAGAGGCAGCTTTTGATGTAGAAATAGCTGAAAATCACATAACACCAGGTTTAGTCCAACAGATTTTTTTGGAAGCACTAGCTTTCAGAGCGCTGCTCCTTCATCAGGTAGCTGGGGAGCAGGACCATAAGACACAATTTATCGCAAAATATTAGTGAGATGCAACTGAAATGCCATGTTAAATAAACCTAGATTGCTATTAAATCATTCATCTTTTAAAGTGGGTTGCACGTTTCAGTTAATTAGTACGTAAATCCCAGAATTTCTTTTAAGTGACATTCTCAAGATAACTTGACCTTTTATAAAACAAAAAGGTGACATCTCAGCTCAAACAATGCATTTAAAGGTGTGAGGTTAGGATCTGTATCATAATCTTGAGTCAGACTGGCTCTATTTCCAAAGGAGAATTTATAAAATATTACATGGATTGACAGCATGCAGATTGTGTGGTTTTTGAGCAAAATATGGGGATGACAGTAAACACTGCGAATGCTCTTCACAGCCTGCAACACATTAGTGATGAGGATGAGCACCTTGCCAAGACCTTCCCTACATCTCCACTTCTCACCTTGAAACAACCGCCAAACCTTAATCAGACCACTATTCATAACCAACTGCCCAGCCTTCAGTCCATATTCCCTAGAAGGAAGTATTGGATGTTTTGAAATGCATAAAAGTGAATAAATCCGATGGGTCTGATCAGGTGTATCCTAGGACTCTGCGGAAAGCTAGGCAAGTGATTGTTGGGCGCCTTTCTGAGTTATTTGTATCATTGATAGTTACAGGTGAGGCGCCAGAAGACTGGAGGTTAGCTAACGTAGTGCCAGTATTTAAGCCAGGTAAGGACAAGCCAGGGAACTATAGACCGGTGAACGCAACATTGGTGGTGGGCACGTTGTTGGAGGGAATCCTGAGGGACAGGATGTACATGTATTTGGAAAGGCAAGGATTGATTCTGGATAGTCAACATGGCTTTGTGCATAGGAAATCATGTCTCACAAAATTGCTTGACTTTTTGAAGAAGCAACAAAGAGGATTGATGAGGGCAGAGCGGTAGATATGATCTATATGGACTTCAGCAAGGCGTTCACAAGGTTCCCCATGGAAAACTGGTTGGCAAGGTTAGGTCTAATGGAATACAGGGAGAACTAGCCATTTGGATACAGATTCAAAGGTAGAAGATAGAGGAAGATGGTGGAGGGTTGTTTTTCAGACTGGAGGCCTGTGACAAGTGGAGTGCCACAAGGATCAGTGCTGGGTCCACTACTTTTCACCATTTATATAAATGATTTGTATGTAAGAGGTACAGTTAAGTAGGTTTGCAGGTGACACCAAAATTGCAGGTGTAGTGGACAGCAAAGAAGGTTATCTCAGATTACATGGAATCTTGATCAGATGAGCCAATGGGCTGAGGAGTGGCAGATGGAGTTTAGATAAATGCGAGATGCTGCATTTTGGACAAGCAAATCTTGGCAGGATTTATAACTTAATGGTAAGGTCCTAGGGAGTGTTGCTGAACAAAGGGACCTTGGAGTGCAGGTTCATAGCTCCTCGAAAGTGGAGTCGCAGGTAGACAGAATAGTGAAGGTGGAGTTTGGTATGCTTTCCTTTATTGGTTAGAATATGGAGTACAGGAGTTGTGAGGTCATGTTGTGGCTGTACAGGACATTGGTTAGGCCACTGTTGGAATATTGTGTGTGCAATTCTGGTCTCCTTCATCTCGGAAAGATGTTGTGAAATTTAAAAAGGGTTCAGAAAAGATTTACAAGGATGTTGCCAGGGTTGGAGGAGTTGAGCAGTTGGGGGGAGACTGAACAGGCTGGGGCTGTTTTCCCTGGAGCGAAGGCTGAGGGGTGACCTCAGAGGTTTATAAAATCATGAGGGGCATGGATAGGATAAATAGACAAAGTCTTTTCCCTGGGATGGGCGAGTCCAGAACTAGAAGACATAGATTTAGGATGAGAGGGGAAAGGTATAAAAGAGACCTAACGGACAACTTTTTCATGCAGAGGGTGGTGCATGTGTGGAATGGGTTGCCAGAGGAAGTGGTGGAGGCTGGTACAATTGCAACATTTAAAAGGCATCTGGATGGGTATATGAATAGGAAGGGTTTGGAGGGATATGGGCCAGGTGGTGGCAAGTGGGACTAGATTAGGTTGGGTTATTTGGTCAGCATGGATGAGTTGTACTGAATGGTCTGTTTCTGTACTGTACATCTCTATGCCAACATTGCCCACAATACTCTACAACTATGTCAGCCACTGAAACATGTGTCAAGAGTGGCAACATGGATGCCACCACTACACATGAGGACACTACCCACCATGTATGTGGCAGGCACTCATGTGACTCAGTTGATGTTGTTTTTCTTGTATGCTGCAGGCAAGGATTGCCCAAGGCATGATACATTGACGAGATCAACCAACGCTACAACAACTGAAATGGACACTGCAAAACAATTGCCAGACAGGGGTGTCCCCTCCTAGTCAGAGAACACTTCAGAGGTCAGGGACATACGGCCTTGGATCTTTGGGAGACCATCCTCCAAAGCAGAGGTCGGAATATGCAGCAACGCAGAGCAACCGAGCAGAGGCTGACAGCCAAGTTCGGTACCCACGAGGATGGCCTCAATCTCTCTCTCTGACATGGACACTTTACCAAGCTTGTGCACACACAAACACACATAGGTCTATGGGGTTGAATGTGCATTTGCAGAATTACATTCTATTTTGCTCAAAAAACACACACAATCTGCAGGCAGTCAGTCCATGTGATATTTTATAACTTCATACTTTGGAAACCAGTCTGACTCAAGACTGGGATACAGATAGACGGTGACTGCACACCTTTAACATATCGTCTGAGCTGATATGTCACTTTTTCTTTCATAAAACCTTAAGCTATCTTAAGAATGTGACTTAAAGTAGTTCTCGGATTTACATATTAATGAACCGAAACTTGCACCCCATTCTAAAAGATGAGAGTTAACAGCAAATTAGGTTTGTTCAACATATCATTTCAGTTGTATGACACTGCAGTCTTCTGCTATAAATTCTGTCTCTTATGGACCTGCTCCACAACCACCTGAAGAAGCAATGCTCCAAAAACTACTGCTTCCAATTAAACCTGTTGGACTATAACCTGATGTGAGATTTTTAACTTTGCCCACCCCAGTTTAACACCAGCTCCTCCACATCAAGTGTAGAAATAGGCCTAATAAGGGTATAAGGTGAAGGGGATATTTTAATTTTAGTCTAAACTGTAATAGAGGACTATACTACAAAACAGGTTTTGTAACTGAATCAACGAAACCACGGTTATAGTGAACTACGGGTTAGTAAAGGGTTGTAAATCAATGAACAGGGACCTAGTGTTAATGAATATAGTGAGCTGGTGAGTTAGTAAAGATAACTTGAAACAATATCTCACATGAATAACAGTTTGATACCAATAAATATGCAACAACGAAGGCAAATCAAGCAAAGAAATGAAACCAAACTTCAATTTGAGCCTTAGAAATAGCTATGATTCTTGGTACTCACCCAAATATTTTAACCTCAACGGAAAATAAATGTAATAAGTTTCAAAACCATTATCCATGAGAGCTCCACCATCACAGTGATTCACAGGCTGGACAAGTCGGTACATATACTTTGAACTCTGAATAGATAGCTCAAGTAAATGCTAATGTCATAAACCTTGAGTTGAAAATAATTACCATATTTCTGCTCGATAAAAGTTGAGCCTTTCCTCGGCCTGTCCTCTACTTTCATATCTTGACAGGGAAGTGAATTCTTTTGGTTGTTACTTTTTCTAAAAGGAACTGTAGCTCCTGATATTGTGATTGAGTGGATTATCTGCCCCCCCCCCACCCCCCAAACCTCGAATGAGGAAGTTTGCCTTTTCTTTAAAATCTGTTTTCCTCGTGATTTTAATTGTCATTTTGGAAGCTTACACTCTCTCTCCATTTCTCAAAATCCAGTTGAATTCCAAAATTGCTGCCCACCTCTCTCCTCCCACACTATATTGTAATCATGAATGTGGAGGATCTCTAGTGGAAATGTTGAGGAATCCCATGCTGTGAAGGGAGCTTCACTACTTCTCGGTTTTAAATGAAGATAATGGAGTTTTGGACCAAACTGATCAAGGAGATTGGTATCCATTGTATTGAATTTTTAAATACTGATTGGGTATATTTATCATGACCACGTTTTAATTTCATCCTTTGCTCACTTTTTTTATGGATTTTGTTCTTTGAGAGCAGGAAGGTAATGTTGGTAGGGGGATTCTAAATTTGGTAATTATTTTCAACTCAAGGTTTATGACATTGCCAAGACTGGTGGGATTCTCTTCCCACTGACCTATTGTACTCTATGCCACTCTCTCCCCACCCCCACCCTCCTCTAGCTTATCTCTCCACGCTTCAGGCTCTCTGCCTTTATTCCTGATGAAGGGCTTTTGCCCGAAACGTCGATTTTGCCTGTCCTCGGATGCTGCCTGAATTGCTGTGCTCTTCCAGTACCACTGATCCAGAATCTGGTTTCCAGCATCTGCAGTCATTGTTTTTACCTGGTGGGATTCTAATCCAGACTTGGTGAATACTACCACTGCATCATAAGACCTAGCTGAGATTAAAGCTCCATGTTTGTGGCTTGTATGCTCAGTGAGCTTGGTGGTCTGTGGTTCCTAGTCAGTTGACTTGACTGTGCAAAATTCACCAGTACAAAACTAATTGACAGTAGAAAATACCACAATGATGTAACAATTCTATGAAATTTAAATTAAGTACACCGGTGACACAGAGACAGAGGCACAACTTTGTCTCGTGTGTTATCAGATGGTAGCGGGTCTGCAATGGTCCATTAGGAGGATCTTATGACAGGAGTTGGGTACTGAAGAGCGCCTCATCTTCCGCCTAGGAACTCTCCAACCACAAGGGATGAACTCGGATTTCACCAGTTCCCTGGATGCTGCCTGACCTGCTGCGCTGTTCCAGCAACACATTTTCAGCTCTGATCTCCAGCATCTGCAGACCTCACTTTCTCCGCTAACACAAACACCACTACCAAAGTCCTGCAAGAACACTAACCCATTAACATTCACTCCTGCTCAAGCGAGTGAAGCAAATAATTTTATTTTCCTCTTGGTTTTTGGAAGGTGGAAATATTTATGTTGATTGGTTGATGCTGAAACCAAAAGCCTACTTTCAGCATTAGGCTCCATTTTACTTAAAAAGTCACCAAAGGAATTTGATACGATAGTAACATTAGCACAAGTAAAGACAACAAAATAGATCATGTGTCAGCCTCCATGGTGTAACCATGGTACTTCAAACCTTGTGAAATTCAGAGGCATAGTGCGAACATGGAAGATGGGTCAGATTTCAGACATGTACGGTAACTCAAACAATGGCAAAATAATTAACCATTCTCAAAAACAAAGTATTTGATAATGATAAACACGATTAAAACTATTAATTGCATTATAGAACGTAATACTTTTGTGCTATAGCACATTGAGAGGATGTTGTTAGAAATTTCATTGTTCAGCAGTACAGCTAACTGCTGCTAAGCTAACACACTCCGAGTTGGATAAGGAGAGGCACACACACACAGCCGGGGGGGGGGGACACTCAGCTGTGGGGGGAGGGGGAACCTTTGACACATTAAATGTTAATTTGTTTTCTTGTTTGCATTAACACTGTTGAGTGTTGACAAACTAAGTTATCTTGAAGAATTGTTGATCGAAACAAAAACTAAACAGAACTCAAGTTTTTCAATGAACCTCAATATTACCCTTTTGCTTATTTTCACTTCACATCAAAAAGCTACTTATGCAAGGACACTTTACAGTGAGGCATTTCATGCTACTCAAGTTCAACTTTTAATATTACACTTCAATTTTTAAAAGCAGTTCAGTAAAATATTAAACAAGGCAAATTTATCCGAAGAATTCTTGGAATAAGCGAAATAACTATGCTTGAATTGATTTCAGAGCCCTACATATACTTGAGTAATTCCTTCCAAGTTGCTAACAGCCAGTCAATTGATTCAGTTCACAATTCCAGTCTATTAAATCCAAGGACAGGTGAAAGGACAAAGAATTTCAACAAGTTTGTATCAATTAAAACAACTTGATTTTGAGGTTTAAAAATATTTGATTTCCTTTCCTCTATAATATGAAATTCTGAAATGCAACTTTTTTTCAACTTAACATGAACCTTGAATTCCCTCTACATTTGAAACTTGTTTATATTGTTCATTTATTCAGTTTCTTTTCTCCGCTCCAAATACAAGGTTCCATATCTCAGTCCCTTTAAAAACAAACCAATCCAGAAAAACTGAAGTAAATTTGTGAAGACTTTTCATTAATTTCCTACTTTGTATAGTATAAGCACAAGTTCAGTTTCCAATGTGAAGAACCCAAGGCCTATATAACATAGAAGCAACATGCCATAATATTTGAAGATTCCAATTTCCCCTGAACATTCCCTAACAGTAGAATTCTAAGTATGTTACCATGTAGTGACTTAACAGGGACAATAACCTGTATACATGTACAACTTCAAGAATGAATGGATGGACGTACAATCCAAATGCAGAGGTAGTGATGGTTCAGCAGTATTGTTCTGGCAGATGGTGGAATTAAGAGTCTAATGACCACCTGGAAACCATTATTAATCATCTGAAAAAACCCACCTGATTCATTCATACTGTTCCGTGAAGCAGACTGCAGTCCTTACCTGGTCTGACCTACATGTGACTCTCGGCCCACAGCAGTGGAGTTGACTTAACTGCCCTCTTGGTAAATGGAGATAGACAGTAAATGCTGACTGAATCATCAATGCCAACATCCCATGACTAAATAAAAAAAGCTAAGAAAACAGATTTAAAAGGTGCCAATGCCAAGGGAAAAACAAAACTTCAAGGCGACTGTCAATTTAAAAATGTAATCAACTACTGCAAAACTTGATACAAATAAAAACGTACTGGCAACAAGAAAGAATCCAATTTCCTCCTATGAGATCATTTAATTTTCCCCAGACATATTACTCTGATACTTATCTTTCTTTCAAAGCTTTCGGGCAACAGATAATTTCTTCATCAATGGAGTTTTTAGGACTTTTTTCACTGGAAATTTGCCAGATTTTAAATGAAAATAAAAGGCAGAAAAATAAAGAAAAAGGAAATTCTACAACTCCTGCATTGACCAGAAGTTGTTGCCTTGAAAAACATGTACAATACTCAGATATATCTGCTTCAAGTCAAATTTGATTAAAGAAAGTCGCTGACTACAGTGTTACAGGTTTTCACTTTAACATCAAGAATCTTGCTGCATTGTATTAAATCCTGAATGTGCCATTGCTCACCACTGATATATCACACCTTATTTATCACCATTTAATAAAAATCTAAGAAGAGTTGAGCTAAGACTTTTCATCCAAATCTTGGTCAGTTTGAAACTTCTGTTTAACATTAGTCTTAAATTTCAAACAGATTTCCAAAGCATAAGTGTGGGTGACAACATGCAACAAAGCCGAGTCATTTGTAAAGCCCATAGAGATCGGTATCTATCTCCTTTTAACCACAAAAGAGACCTCTAATCTCTATCATTTTGTATTAGCTTACAATAAATTTACACTCTTTGGTGGACATTTCAATGTCTGTACTTAACTCTAAATTTTAGAGACTGGATTAACAGCAGGAATTTACAATAAACAAAGGAATTCTTTAATAAAATATTTCTAAAACAAGTTAGTAAAATCCATTTTATTAAGAGGTTTGAAAATGTCCAATTAAAAACTGTAACCGCTTGTTTGGGCAGTTACTCAGTGACCAATGAAAATCTCCTTCACTATTTGCTCAAGATGGATTTCAGTGCATTAAAGTACCATCCTAATCAAACAACAGAGGGCATGTCCATGACAACAGCTGCACCCATCCTGATTTAGCTTTGAGCAATTTTAAAATAAAATCAATATTTATATTGGTTCAGTTCTGAAGAAGGGTCCTGTAACGTTAAGTCTACTTTCACTCCACAGATGCTGCCAGATTTGGAGTTTCTTCCAGCAATGTCTGTTTCTGTTTTCAATTTTCAGCCATCTCCAATTTTTTGTTTTAGGTTTCAAGGAAGGAGGTGACTGAAGGGTTGAATCTCAGTATTCCAGGCACCTGACAAGCTGCCAATAAAGGCAGAGGGGAGCTAGGCAGGTGGGGTGGGGTGGTATGAACGAGAAGTTTTGTATTTGAGCTTTTGGGAAATGGCAAGCCAACAATGAAGCTTATTCAAGCTAGAGGACAAGATATAGGGCATCACAGGTTTGGAAGAGCTTCATGTGGAAGGTGACAAGTAGTATTAAATATATATTCTCTCTATCTGAAAACGAAAAGAAACGTGTGCTGATGCGAGAAGAGATCTGTATTACATCAGGTCTTACTTCTTTCAATGGCTTTGATGATCTGACCAATTCTCCCCTGCCCCAAAGAAAAATGAACAGATGTGTAAAAGCCACAGATCTGTAAGAAATTCAGTTCTGAGAAATCAGGACATGCCTATTTCCTCATTAAATAACCTGATCAAACTATTTCCTGTTAGTTAGTATTTAACTGAGTTGCCACAAGGTCAAATTTCTTTATTTTTATTTTCTTAGTAGACACAACTGAACTCTATTTAATTCTAAGTTGCAGCTCGCTCAAAACTTTCTCAAAATAATTTCAATGTTCATTCTTTTAAAAAGTGGCCTCCATTCAAATTGAGTTAAACGCATTGAAGAATTATCCTTCCCCAAACTAAAACAGACTCAACTACTTTAGAAACTCCCTTGGAGTTATCACTGGAAACTAGTAAAATCTATGATGGCCTTGTCTATAGAATAAATAGATGGTGAAAAATTATGACAGTCTTGCTTACTTTACCATTATAATTCTGTCCCACTCAATAATTGGTTTGTTAACAACACTTAAATACATTATCAGAATGCACAAACAGACCAACACAGTAATAGACAGGGATAATTACATCAAGTTTGTTAATGGACACTGCTAGACTGTCCAGTCACTACATTAGCTTTTACTATGACAATGCATAATAGTAACTTGTTATTTTTCATTCAAGTATCTATTAACAAACATTTGGCTCCAGTGTACTTAATCTTCTACCCTTGATCAAGTAAGTAGCATTGTAGTAGAAGGATCCTATGCTTACAATGGAATTATGAGAAGTTTTTATAACAGTGAAATTTTAAGCTTTCAGTATTTTACAGGTCATTTGTAAGAATTATTATTGTACAGCAGCATGAACTAATACTAAAATAACCTCTCCCAATTTTTAGTTCTAGTGAAGTTCAATCAAGTTCGACAAACTACATTTTAAGGGACATCAGCTCAGTGAGCTGAGTGTCACTAGAAATATAGTTGAATTACTTCTGTGCAGGTAGATTGCTCTAGTACTATTGGATGTAAAAAAAATTAACGACACTGCAATTAAGCTGTAGGAATGAACCAGAGCTAGTCATTTGTGAATGCTGAACCAGTGGAGAAAGTGACTGTTTTTGTGCTACAATTGTCAATGCACTGCATTAGGAAAGTTCAGTCAAACTGTGTGCCTGTAATTTTGAGTCTTAGCTCCACGGCCAGAAGCTACCTAACCTAGGCAGAAGAATGGCAACTTTTCCTTTATTCATCAGTTCACAATTCCAATGGATGGGCATATGATTGGATACTTCATAGTCCAAATCAGATATCTGATATTCAGTCTTGCCTCGCTCTGAAGCAAAACATCTGATGTGTACTTAGTGGTCCAAACATTTCAGTTCCCCAGTGCCACTTATTTGTCATTACGCTGACTATCTCTTGCTGCAGACTGAAGTTTAAAACTGCAACCAACAGTAACAGTTTTTATAGAAAAATATCTTGGGGCCACTATTAGTTTAAAGAAAAAATTACAAATGGGTTGCATAACAAACTTTTATCTTCTAAAGAAATTGGAAGCTTAAATTATAAAATGCTTTAAGTTTAATTTTCACCCAAGACGAAAACTGTCCATATACTTAATATTACAACTAAATCTTTCAACGGGAGAAATTAAAACCGATTGTATTTGTTTTCCAGTTGAGCAGTCATTAATCAGTTGAACCAAATGGCCGTTGAAACTTGAACATAATTCTGTACAGGTTTCATGTTTGAATAACAGCAACACTAGGTGCAGCTGAGAATTGGTAATAATTTGCAATAATCTCTTCACAATTATAACTGAAAGGACATGAATGCCACAAATGATTAGCAATAAACACAAAATATATTAAAAAGTTATCTTCACTTCCTCTTCCAGTTTGCCCTTATTTGACATGTTTTAGCCTTAAACAAAGATGCCCTGTAATGTTCAACTTCAAAACTTGGTTGCAGGGACAAGGCAATGGCATGCACAAAGCTGAGAGAATAGACCATCAAAAAAGTGATGAGACATGACATTAATCTTTGGTGTGATAGGGAAAGTTAAGGTAATGTCCTAAAATGTCAAAATATCCAAGCAGATCAAGTCATTTCTACCAGCAACAAATATTTAAACAAAAATTCAAAACCAGACTTTGCAATGCTATTTTCTGTATCTGTTAAAGCCTGATATCACAGGTTTCCACGGATTTTTCAATTCTCAAAGCTAGATTTGAACATTTTCCTACATCTCAATCTGTAATGGCACATAAAAGTATGCATAAGATTCAGATATTAATATCACTGTCAATAAATATCTGTAAAAAGCACTTGCTATTTTTATGCTGTCAGAAGAATGAGTCATCTCATTGAAATTCCCTTCTGGAATTTAGCATATGTTTTCTAAACGCTTCTGGTCACATAATACGAACAAACTTGCTATTAATTATGCACCAGGCAAAAATGTTTTTTTGTTTTTGACCAGTGGCACAAAGTTAATGAATTATTCTGTCATAAAAATAGGACAATTTCACCTCCACATAGATGTTGGTAAAAAAAGTCAATCTTCCCCATTTCTTCCAATGCTTTCAATAGTTGCTAATTCTCATGATAAAAATTGAAGTGTCTCTCCTTCAGGCTTGTATTTTACAATAAAAATGCATAGTACACAAGAATATTGTTAAGTTTATTCACTGATTTGATGTGAACACAACTCTTGGTCAGAAACTTAGAATGCAATATTTCCTACCAGAGGAAAATATGCTGTGTTGATAAATATAATGCATTCAAATTACCATGCGTTCTTCCCTCAGCAATAAATATTTTAAAACTCTACAAGTACAACTGGAAAATAAAACCAAGAATGGACAAATTGCTACGACTGATTGCAATTCTGAACATCATCACAATAATTTGATATCAATGCCAACGAAACATGCCATAACTACAAAAATACAAACAGGTTTCCAAATAATGTACAAAAATTATTTATTTCACAAACCGACACACACGCTCAATGTGCTGAAATGCACAGCAAACTGACCACCATTTCTTACACTTTCACTTCCCCAGATGAGGGCAACAAAATCCCAAAACGTTGCTTTGCAGAAGTCAGTCACTCTGGAACAACACACAAACATAATGGGTCTAGAGTTACATGGCAAAATCAAACTGCCTTCAGCACTGAAGAAAGGATACACAGGCAACAGCCCCTACAATCCTGTCAACTTTCATAAATGTGCATATTATTCCTGTTTTAGGGATTTAGATTTAAAAGAGGAAAGTGGATTTTTGACCATTGCATGAACGTTTTGTTTTCAAAGTTAAAAAAGAAATGTGGACTGTAGCCAAAGTACGTCCATTTCTATGACTGCAGCAAATGCCTGATTTATTCCCACCAAATGTTAATCCATTTACAAATATTTGTATGCCTGGTTTTATGACAGATAAATTAACTGTCTTAAAACATTTATTCTAAGTAGATATTAGATTTAAGTTCTGAACAGAAGGCTCAAAGGCTCAGTTTGTATGAACCCAGGGCTCATTTGGAAAACAGATTTTCTCTTAGCAGGACAACTGTTCAGTGTTTTGTTTAAATTAGTTCAGGGGAACAAAACACCTTGGCAGTGGTTTCTGGACAGATGTTTAGGCCATTGGAATGTAGTAGGGTTCAAACTAGCAGACTCAAAGGAGTCTTTTAAAGAAAATTATTTCAGCAGTCCAAAGGAAGAAAACCATTTATATATATATCAGTAAGAAAAATATGTTGCTCTGCTTATTTAGTGTGTAATGAAGTCATATTCTGTTGCTAAAGAACACTTGCAGCCTCATGTGAGAATATTTCAGTGACAAAAAAGGTAAAAGGTACATTTGCCATCGTCTTACCTGACCGTAGAGAGACAACTGACTCATTATAGAGACAGTCACCTCGCCACAGGCAACGGGGAGAAGTTGAGAAGAGTCTTTCATGATAGCCTCATCTCCAGTCACAATCGAACCCTCACTGTTGGCATTCCTTTGTACTATAATCCAGCTGTCCAGCCAACTGAACTCCTGGGGACTAACAACCATGCTTACCAACTGCAACAACCATATGATCTACCAAACCAGGCTTGATTCTTGAATCTGACCTGAGCGGCATTACTATCAGCTAGGATTATAATACAAAACTGAAGACTTCATGTCTAAAGGTACATATTAACTACTAAAATTACAACCAATATGGAAATTCAGCTCACAAGGACACAAGATTTGCTTTCATAAATGAAAACTGAGTTCTGAATTAATCAAGTCACCACATTTATGAAAAATGTTTCCTAGTTTAGGCTCGAGAACAGTAAATCATTAAGTAAGGCAACAATTTCTTTGGCTTGCAATGTCAAAACTGCAAGTCACAAGTTAGTAACAGATCTTTTCAAGCAGAATTCCTTCCAAACCTCGACCATGAACAGTTCCAGTGTCCAAAGATGCTTTCGTGAATATTCCAAATGACAAAGATGGTGTAACAACAGAAGTTTCCCCAACCTCAACTTTAAAGTTCACCATTCAACAATTGGGTGTCTTTCTGAAGTGAGACAGATTCTAAACACTTAGTTAACTGCAATGCAGTTTCTTAAAAATGCGACTAGCTTGATCATTTTCATGGAACACTGATAGCCTGCTCCGAAATGACAGAGAGAAGATTGCTATAGCTGATGTGCAGCACAGAGGTCATGCTTTCCAGTTATTAGAAAGAATTATACAACTTTAATTTAAAATGCATTTGGTGATCTGATTCACCAATCTGGCCATTAGCACTTTTGCATCAACAGAGTTGAAGCAAAACTGCAGCCTTAGAAAATGTCAATAATCAATATCTGTGGGCTACATTTAGTCATGTAAATTCAATTTAAATGGTTTGCAATACCGCCAATGTCGGATGATGCAATCACATACTCTCTACTTAAGAACGGAATAATGTTACTCAGTATTATGCAGAATGAAAAGTGTGGAACCACAGAATTTCAGCCCGACAGATTGAGCTTCTCCTTTGCTACCATCCTAAATCAATTCCACAGATATTTCCTTTCTCCATTTTTTGTAATTTCCTCTGGTGCACAGAGCCATGGGTGGGTGGAACTTCTGGAACCTGCACAAAGTTTAGATACATATCCAAATACTTGTAGCTTACATTAATCAAATGAAGCAAACACACTAAACATAATTTAGAAGCTTCACTTTAAATGAAAGAATCAAAACACTGAGGTTCAAGGGCTGTCATTGGAATCCCTACTGCAGATGATTTCACAGATTTTGGGATTGTGCTGCTTCTGAAAAGCATATAACCACTCAAAATGCAAAGCAATTTCAACGTAAGTTATATTTGAAAATGATCAAATTACTTTTGACAATTTTAATTTAGACATTATTTTCTTAACAATATTTCCTTGCAGCAGTATGACTATTTCAATCTGATTTCTTTAAAACCTAAAAATCAACATTTCCATTGTTACACCTTTCACAACTATTCAAACAATGTTACAGTGAAAGCATTTTTGAAATGTTTTGCATACATCATGTTCTCACAGCCAATATAGGGACTAGACATTGGTTTTTAAGATGATGATCGTGGACTAAAAGATCACTAGAACATCAGAATTTACTCCCAGATCTTTTACTAATTAGTGCTATCGAAATGTTAATGCCCACCTGAATAGTCAGACGGCTTTCATTTGCACGATGGCACATGTAACAACGTAATGTCCTTCACAAAGCATGCAGTGTCAACCACGAATTTTAAGCACTCCAGTCCTGGACCGGGGAATCACCAGTTTGGTCCAACAAGCCTGCCCCATCCCAACATAACATGTGCCATTAAACCCATCTTACCCTTCCCCCTCATGCCACATATTCACCCACAAAAGACAAAGGGAATCATTTAAAAACTAGTTCTTTAAATCAGCGATCCAACCAACATTTCATAATGAATAACTGGGGTTTAAATATTTCAACATAACTGATGAGTTAACAGCACGTGTGAACTAATCAAAATCTGATTAAATCTGTATATGCTTGTCAAGTGGCACAAAACTTCAATCATTAATGTTTCATTCACTACCTTAAAACAAAACATTTGAACCTAGTACTGAAATATAAACTATCATAGCAGAGTGAGTACAGCTATTCCTCAGTTAGAAGAGCGAGCTTTCCACTATATACAAAACATCTATTTTGAAAAGCACTATTATGTCTAACATAAAAAGTGGGCAAGTAAATGAATTTGGTCAATAGCTAAAGAAACACAAAAAAAAGTATCAGAATTATCAAACAAGGATTAAACCACAGGTCTATTGGAATATGACCAAAGGTTTTACAACTAAATTAAAGTGAATGACGATTTTCATAAGCGAACAACTATATCAAAACAAAATGAAATGCCTTGAGAAATTTAAAATTACAGCAAATCATCACGACATCAATACTTGCATATCTTCCATTTACATATGCCAAGTACTAACAAATCTAAAGCATTTCCTTGCACCATTAAGTAAGCAATAAGATGACAGCAAAGTCAGAAGCTTGAACACGTATGTCGCTTGGCGATCACATTATCAAACCCCAGAGTGTCAGCAAAAGTATCAGCTGATGGACCAAAACACAGTTGGACCTGAACTGTCAGTTGTCAATTTGATCAAAATTAAATGTTACATTTGGAAGAGAAATGGAAAGGGGTTGGCAATAAGAAATAAAATAACTTTCAACATTTCCTACAACACAGAATTTACATTTTCGCGAGGAAACTAAATGCCAGGGTTAGAAGAATAAAGGTGGTGCCGATTGTTGGGAGTTCCTGACAACAGCAGCAACTCGCCCGACAGCCCAGATTCCAGACGGAAACGAACTATTCCGAGCGTCGGGCCGAAGTGAGGAAGGGAAAGATCGGTTTGTCCCGTTCCTGTCATTGCTAGGCCTCGGGTGCATTCATTTGCAGTTACTTTTATCGTGTTTCTTTAACACTCCTCATTCACATCTGCGAGGGATGTGACGGTGACCGCAAAAGAGTTCCAACTCACCTCATCTTCCTTGTGGTTCCGGATGCCACGTACCAGGTCCTGCAAATTCTTGTCAAACATTCGGTCAATACTGCCTTTCACAATTTTCAGAGCCATGTTCCTTCGGGTCGGCTTTCTCCGGGAACCTCTTCAGCGCTGCACAAACCCGTCGCTCCTTCAGCAACAACCAATGCTGCGAAACATGCCAGTTTTTGTCTCTTAAATCTGTACTTAACCGTGGAAAGGAAAGGTAAGGCGCCAACCATCCATTGATAACTATGAGATATCTTGCCTCCGCACTCTTTTTTCCCCCCCTTACAGGTTACAGATAGCGACAGAAAATGGCGGCCGCTGGGCTGGAGTCAGGTGACCAACTGCCTGTGGGGGTGGGGTGGGGAGAAAAGGGGGCGCGGCGGGAACGGGAGGTGGAGCCTGGAATGCTGCGGGGGGGGCCTGTGGTGGAGTTCACGGGATGGATTCTGAGAGTCCTGTGACGGAGGGGTCCAGGCCTTTGGCAGGAGAGGGCGGGACATATAGTGAGTGTGGTCTGCCCTGCAGTAGGCGGAAATTGGGACGGGAGAGGGCGGGGCCTAGGTCAGGACGGGACTCTGATAGACTGGGCGGGGCCTTGCAGTGGGCGAGGACTGTGTACAAAGTTAAAAATCACATAACACCAGGTTATAGTCCAGCAGGTTTAATTGGAATCACACTAGCTTTCGGAGCGATGCTCCTTCATCAGGTCCGCTCCGAAAGCTAGTGTGCTTCCAATTAAACCTGTTGGACTATAACCTGGTGTTGTGTGATTTTTAACTTTGCACACCCCAGTCCAACACCGGCATCTCCGAATCTTGAAAGGGGTGGGCCGCGTTATGACGTAACCAGGGAAGGACGGTGTGGGTGGTGCCTGCGGCTGGCGACAGGAGGGAACGAGGCTTTGATAGAAGGGGCGGGGCTTGAGGGGGCGGGGCGTAGACGGCAGGGGCAGGAGGGGGCGGGGTTGAGGCAGGAATGGGGCGGGACTGGGGCAGGGCGAGTCCTAGAGTTGGGGGTAATTAGAGAGCATTGACAGGATTGTAAAATGTTATTCAATACCGTATCCCCATTACTATTATTGATACATATCTCTTCCCCACGCCTGATGAGAAAGTTTAAAATCTCACCATTGTTTTCTGGTTTCCTGTGTTAGCCTGATTTTGTAGTTGGGCCATACAAATTAAACTGGGTCAGTTGAATATGAAGATACGAATTAGGAACAGAAGTAGGCCACTCGAGCCGACTATGCTTTTCAATTAAATCATAGATGATCTGATTATTCCACATTTCCATCTGACCCGTCAATCTTTTATCCATTGGCTTATCAACTATCTATCTGCCTCAGTCCCAAAACATTGAAGACTCTGATTTACAGATCTTAAGGTCTTTTCCTTTTGAGCCCAGTTTATATAGAAATATGAAAAATAACCCTTCAAGCTTGCTTTGCCATGCAATATGATCGTGCTGTTCTTGTTTTCTCCCCATATCCTTTGATCCCTTTGGTCGCAAAAGCTATATCTTTCCCTTTCTTAAAAGTGTTCCGTGTTTTGGTTTTAACATGATTTGGAGATGCCGGTGTTGGACTGGGATGTACAAATTTAGAAATCACACAACACCAGGTTACAGTCCAACAGGTTTAATTGGAAGCACACTAGCTTTTGGAGTGAAAGCAACCACCTGATGAAGGAGTGGCGCTCCGAAATCTAGTGTGTTTCCAAATAAACCTGTTGGACTATAACCTGGTGTTGTGTGATTTTAACTTTGGTTTTAACAGTTTCCTGTAGCAGAGAATTCCACAAACTCATTACTCTCTGGGTGAAGAAATTTCTTCTGATCTCAATCCTAAAAGGCCTACCCATTATTCTGAGACTGAGACAGTTAGTTCTGAACTGGTTACTGAGAATATCCTTCCTGCACCCTAATTATGTTAAAATGTTCTGGGTTTCGATGAGGTCCCCCTCACTCTTCTAAACTATTGTGAACATTGTCCTAACAGATCCAATCTCTCACTGTATGTCAGTCCCTCTGTCCCAGGAATCAGTCTGGTTCTTTGCACTCGCTCAATAATCACAATATCCTTCCTCGGATAAGGAGACCTTCCTGACCTGCACACAATGTTCCAGGTATAGTCTTACAAATACCTTGTATAGTTGCAGCAAGACATCCCTGCCCCTATTTTTGAACTCTCTCGCTATTTTGTGCTGGCAATGACGATGGAAAATTGCCACTGATATTCCTCTAAAACAAAAGTAATCTCTTGCAATTATGCACATATGGAGACATATGTTGCTGTTAGTGATTTTAAGCATTTCATCAGGGTGTACTGTCGAACTTCCTCAAACTGTAATCAGTTTGAAATGACTGAACAAACAAAGAACTTTTATGCTGTAATATTGCTCTTAACCACCACCCTAACCCAAAGTTACCATGGTGAGGTGTGACTGGGTGTAACACTGCTGAATAATCTCTGGCTGAGGAAAACTAATTCCATATTTCTCTAGAAAAAGAATTTCCAGTCCATTTAAAATTCTATGTTTTAATACATATTCCAGTTTTAAAATGTGATTTAAGCTTCAAATGTGTATGATCTGAACATCTATTTCACTCCGTGGAAATCTATAAAAGGTGAAGGATGATCAGTGCATTTTATTTCCTGGTTTGCAGCCTAAGACTATTTTAGTGTGATTGGTTGGTTAAGTTTATTTTGCTAAACAATGAGAGATCACTTTGACAAGGAGTCAAATTGAAATTTACGTCAGTAATGGTGAAATCTTTGATATAGAAATTGTTCAATCTATGTGGACGTTTTGCTTTGAGCTTAGTGACAAGTGTCAACACTTGGCACTGCGAGACAATAGCTCTAAAGACCTGGCTCATTTAGTGTTGCACACTTGGAAAGAAATTCTCCAGTGAATTCTCCTATGCTAATTTGCTGTCATTGAAGGAAATACATCCATTCAAATATTTGCCAATTGTAAATGCAGATGGAAACCACTCATCAAATGTGTGGGCTTGAGTTAATAGAGCGATGGGGTTCTTGGCCCCTGATTGGAGAGTTGACAGCAGCCCTATAGTCATACAGCAGGCTGGAAGAACACAGCAAGCCAGGCAGCATCAGGAGGTGGAGAAGTCAATGATTTCAGGTGTAACCCTTCTTCAACTCTGTATCATAGACTCTTGACAGATCAGTGGAAAGCCTTCTGCCAAGATCAAGGAAGTTCCACCCACTGAGAGCTGCCAGCCAGACAGAGGCTAGCAGTCTTTCTACATTGAGCAATGCCACTGGGGAACGTATGGCTGCTGCCAGTATGCCACTACATAAGATACAGCATTGCTGATGGATCCAGGTACAGGTGAAGAATGGTGGAGGCAGTTTATGGAGTGTGGGGTTTCAGCAGGAAAAGTAGGAAAGTTACTGTTAGCAGGCCACCCCTTCTCCATGTGGATGCCTTAACCACGCTATAAATACCTTTGAAGAATGGATTCCTTCACTATCTTGGAGGTGGCAAATAACCCCTTTAGGGTTCCATGTATGCTGTGCCTCCTGTCACCACTGAGATAAGGCAAGCAGTGGCAGGATATGATCCTAAAATGGGTATTGTTATGAAGACACTTTATATTTCTCAATGGGAAGCAAAAAGATATACTCCATGTTCATTGCGGGTATCTGGATTAGTTACTTGCAAGAAAAGGTATCTGAAAGGCTGTTGGCCATTGAAAGTTTTATTGACAAGGTGTTTTTTTTTGAATCTCAAGTCTTGTGAAAACTATTTGTATTGTGATAGACCACTTCTGTTTGAACAGTGAGGACCGTGGAGTGTTCTTTTGGTATCTGGATTTACTCAGCCACAAAAAGCCTGTGAGGAAGACTGTCCTGTTTCTGAGTCTCCTGTTTCTGAAAAAATAATGTTTGTCATAAGATTAGGATGAAACCTAATTGTTATCCTGGAAGGGCAATTGGGAGAACTTCATAATGCTGCAATTTCTGAACAAGCTGTGTCTGTCGAGACACCAGAGATACCTGTATATTAGTGATTTGACAACACATGCAAGGAATCCAGATCAACCTATTAAAAAGAAAAGCACCTTTTGGCCAGTGAATCTCTACAACAAGAAATCCAATTTATCCACTTTCCCCATTGTGTTTGTGGGTATGTTTGTTTTGGATTATATAATGGGGAAAATGTCTATCTTTTCACATTACAAATGGTTTGTATTAACTGATTCTGTGTCTTAATTGAACTGATTTTGTTCCATAATATATCAATAATTTTGCTTCAGTTCAAGATACTTGGTTGATGAATCTTTTCATTCCAGGACTACTGTAAAATAAAAAAAGTATACAATTGATTGTTATGTCAGGACTTCGCTACAATTTGCAGGTTTGATATGGTAACACATGAAGTGGTGTGAATAGAGGTATAGTGCATTCCTGTAATCTCGTTCACAACAGTAATAATTGTCCCTTTAACAGTGTCTGTTCGTGACAGGATGGGAAGATCATCCACAGGCCTTTCTTTCATGGAATTATTCGGGCTGGAGGGAAGAAGACTGTGGGAATTCTCATCCACAACTCACCACAGTGGATTCCACCCATGATTTCTTGATCCTGCAACACTCATCTTAAATAATGGGTTCGTTAAGACATGCAACTAAGTTCAAGCTGAGTATCTAGATTGAGGTCAACAAGTCATTACTTGAATTTTCAAAAATTTGTGTAATTATGGAACAGAATCCTCTAAAGTCCTTATCCTAGCTTTGGACCTCAAATGGCATAAGATGTATGTCTGTGGCAGATTTTCAAAATCCTTTAAACCCTATCAAGGCAGATGAAGGAAAGTCTGTGTTTATGTATGAATGTTAAACTGAATAAATTACAAATTCTTTAATCATGTGAAAATTATTGGGTGACTTTGTACTACCGCTTAACCGTAAAGAAAGCTGCTTCATTGTTTATATCTTCAGTTCTAAATTGTGACAGAGTTGTTATTATCTGCCACCTTAAAACAAAGAATTCATGTCATTTTTCTATTTCTGTACAATTCCTGCACAATACTGCAAGATACACGATGTAAAGTGATAATCTAGCTTGTGGCAATGATGTTCAGTGTTGATGATGGACTCTCCGTCACTTTGATGGATATGTGCTTAGTAAGGAATCTGATTTTTCTCTGGCCAGGTTAATATGTATCTCATATATAATGCTAAAGCAATTTCAATTTGCAGGTCAGATTGCACATGTTACATATCAAATCATTGTGGGTAAACTTATTGGGTTTCTGATGCATTTGCTTATCCTGTTTGGACTTGATCCTGCTTGATGACAGAGACTTCTTTGACATACCCTGGATCGCACCTGGGCTGTGGTTTGGTTGTAGGCAACGTGGAAGTTGCCCAGAGTAAATGGTAAGCGGAATATGCCAGGTACCTGAACTAGTTTCAATGTTGAGTTTTCCTGATGTCCAGCTTCGTTGGCGAGTTTGGTAAGATAGGGCCTAAATATTAAGGAGGCATGTTGGGCCAACAAACAGAATTTTAACCAGAATAATCCCCCTTAACTTGATCACAAAAGTATCTGAGATGACTTAATTTTCGTAGATAGGTAAAAACAATGACTGCTCCTTGGATGCTGCCTGAACTGCTGTGCTCTTCCAGCACCACTAATCCAGAATTTCGTAGATGATGACCTAGTACGAGCTTCCAGCTGAAAATTTTGATAGCTAAAAATGATTTGAATGAATTCCAAGAATTTTCTCATGTAAAGTTTTAAATAAACATTATTCCCTCAGTTTCAAGATCACACACACATGGTACTCAGCCCATCTCCCCGCACTGTACACCCTGCTCTGTAATTTGAGCCTTGCTCCCTCTGGCACTGACACTTGGGCTCTGCTGTCACTCCCACTGCCCAATTAACTGTTGTGTCTGCCTCAGTGGGTACTCAAATTGCCTGTTGTTTGAGCATCAAGGAATGGCCCAATGATGAATAAGTAACTGCCAACTGCAGACTCCCTCTCTTCTGTCCTGTGAAACTCACCTTGCAGCTCCAGATAAACATAAAAGATGGATGGAGTTGCTTCTGCCATTGAGATGTGCCTCAGTGGGCTTCTTAGCTGATTCTGCCACACATCTTACCACAGACCATGTTGCTTAGGCCCCTGTAAAATTTTGCCCTCTCTCTCTCAATGGAGGCATCTCCAGCTCCTCTGATTGTACTTTCCCTCTCTTGTTGTTGCTGCTCCTCACTATTCAGAATCTATGATTGTAAGACCAGTACAGGAGACAGGAGGGAGGGAGCCTGCAATTGGCACAGCTGCTTGAATTACTCTGGTTCATCACTGGGCTATTCCTTGATGCTGAAGCCACAGGTGATTTGCGTGTCCACTGAGGCTGTACACAAGTGTCAACTGGGCAGTGGGGGTGTCAGCAGAGCCCAAGTTATCAGTGCCAGTGGGACCAAGATTCAAGTGTTGGACAAGGATGTACAGTGCAGGGACAGGGGCTGATTATAGTGTGTGTGTGTGGTCTTGAAACTGAAGGAATAATACTTATTTAAAACTTTATATGAGAAAATGCTTGAAGTTCATTCAAATTCCTTTAGTTATCAAATTTTGAGGTGGAAATTCATGTCTTAGGTCATCTACTAAAGTTGAATCAGTTCAGATTCTTCCCTAATTCCAAAATCTGACTCAATCTCTTGGAATTGTACATTTAAATGGATCATTAAAATTGCCTGACAACAATAGAATTCAGATTATAATGAATGCTGTCAAGACCTTGGCTCAGTTTTAACATGGTTATGAAGAATCACGGTTAATATTTCTTTGGTTTATCCAAGCTATGTTTCATTAAAGAGCAGATGATTGTGTGAGGGGGTGTATGAGCTTCGAACATTCACTGAAATGTGAAGTATTTGTGAATCAAAACATTCGTAATCTGATAGTTGTAATTTGGAGTTGCAGAACTAAATTGTATCTTTTTGTCTTGTTGCACAGCTGGAGCTTTGGAAGTCAGTATTCTGACAGTATGAGGGGAAAGAAACCTGAAATTAGCTAAACAAAACCAAAAAAAGCTGGAGAGTTGCTAATTGTTTCAAATTATTTTTTAAAGGGACTGCAGATGTAAGACTCATTCCCAATAAGTCATCTTGCACCAATTAAGTCAAATTTAAACTCCAGAGATGTAGGATATCTCTTTTTACAATAAGTTAACAAAAACAATTATAAATTACAAGTTGGAAAAGTTGGTAACATAACCCTTGATATTTATACTGTTGTCAATCGCAGGAAGAAAATTCTGCATGAAATTCAACACAAATACAGAAGTTAATGTTATGACTCGGTAGCATCAACTAACAAAGTAGACATTAAGAGTGGAAAATGAGCTCTGAATGCAGAATAAACTTTAAAAATCAAAAACGTAGCCCTTAAGGAAGTCTTACATAGAGACTTTGGAAAGAAAATTCTTTGATCCCTGAGACAAGCACAAATGAATCCTCAGCGAATACTCAACATGCATCCAACTTATCCCAGTCTTAATATGCAATTAACATGAGTCATTACGATTGCAGGATAACACATTTTTGCTATCTTTAAACTAATGCTGCAGTCTGCCTATCATATACCTTGTTTTTTTATCATGATTTTTTGTCATGAAGTTGAGTGGCGCCATACCTAAATATGAAGATTAGGTCCAAAATGAACTCGAGTCATTTGGAATCTTTATTTAGCAACAAATTTACATGAGATAACCACTGATGACTACTAAATATTATGTGGAGGAATTTGCAGTATTGTTGAGCTAAACATAACGGGTGCAGTCTTTCCAGGCATTGAATCATGTGAACATTAGTGAGGAAATTGGGAAACTATTGGACATTGGCAGTGAGGAACTTCTCAATGTTGTGAACAATCATAGATATCTACCACAAAGGCAAGTATTACCATACTGAACCCCTTCTAACACCACAGGAAACAGCATTCCAGTCACAAAGGGTGGAAACTTGACGTGCACTGAGCGACGTAGGGATATGCGAGGAAGTTGGGAGAATTGCATGAGGTGGCCAGTGAGGAGTAGCTCAACATCAGGAGCGACAAGTCCCATTTTCCAATGAAGTGTTGAATGATGCTCCAAAGTGCACCATTGAAGTGCAGAACCATTCTGGTGGATTCAAAATCTGCTATGATGATGCAATGAGGCTACAAAGATCCAATGATGGATGTGCGTGCAGCCACTGCCTATGGAGTATGCCCTGAGATATTGGTGCCTGTTGATAAAGATGGAAAGCTGGAAAAGCAAGCAGAGAGCTGAAATGACCAAGTAACTGCACTGACTTTCAAGTCCAGAATTGCACTAAGTCACTTGCTTTTTGAAGTAAGTACCAATGATTATATAAAATTATGAGAGGCATGGAGAAGGTGGATATTCAGTCTCTTTCCCAGGGTGGAAATGTCAAATACTAGGGGGCATAGGTTTAAGTCACGAGTGTGTTGCTGGGAAAGCAGAGCAGCATCCGAGAAGCAGGGGTTCGATGTTTCGAGCATAAGAGGGTGAAAATTTAAGGGAGATGTGTGAAGGAAGTTTTGTTTATACAGTTTGATAGTTGCCTGAAGTGTACTGCTGGGGAAGTGGTAGGAACAGATAAGAAAGCAAAGTTTGAGGGGCATTTAGATAGACACACAAACAGGTAGAGAATAGAGGTATGTGGACCATATGTAGGCACATGAGATTCTTTAGAATAGCAACATGGTCGGCATAGACATGTGGGCCAAGGGCCTGTTTCTGTACTGTGCCATTCCATGTTCTATGGTATAGTTTTAAGGATAAGGGGCATAATTAAGAAATTTTCAGCTCATCCAGAAAATGGCCACATTGCTGATGGGAGTGTTGGGAAAATTTGGGTGAGGACGTAGATATCAATGTAATGGTCAGACTGGCAGAGAAGTGACATTTATCATTCAATCTGGAGAAATGTGAGGCAATGCATTTGGGGGAGACAAATAAGACAAGGCATTAAATAAATGCTTGGATAAAGAATTATGTATGGGAGCAGAAGGACTGTGGAGTAGATGTCCCCAAGATGCAAATGTTGCAGGAGTTAAATAAGGTGCTTAAGCAGACATATCGGCTTCACTCTCTTATTGTTCAAGGCATAGACTATGAGAGTGGGAGAAATCATGTTAGGACTATGAAAAGAAAGGTTATTATATCCTAGGCCACAAGTAGAATACCGCGTGCACTTCTGATCACTTCAGAAGGATGTGATCACATGAGAGAGAGCACAGAAGGAATTACAAGGATGTTACCAGAACTGGAAAATAATAATGATGATGAAAGCTTGAATAAACTGGATTGTTCGTTTAGAACAAAAGGGAGATTTAATTTAGATGTTAAGATATGGGAAGACTCTATCGAGTGAATAGGAATAAATATGGGCATTGATTATTGTAAATCGTGGGACAAGAGGTGATTTGAGGAATTGGTTTTACAACCAGGAGATGGTGTGGATTTGGAACTATTTTCCTGAAAGGTGAAAGAGATAGATCGTGAGAGTTTATATCAAGAGCTTGGAAGTTAGATTACTGGAGAACACATTTTCCAGCATAGACACAATGAGCCAAATGGCCTCCTTCTGTGCAGAGAATTCCCTGACTATGCAACATCCTATAAATTAATATTTGGAATATTTAATCATGAATGAGCCATAAGATCATTTGAACTGCTGAACAATTCAAAAGATTCCACAGTTTTGATTTTCGGGATTTGTGAGCTTTTAATTTTATAGGAACAAACTCGCAAAAGGTTAAGTCATAAAGCTACTTTAATGATATAATGTGAAATCAAGTTTTCAAGCAATCTAAAAAAATACGCTCAGTCAGTGAATAAAGTCTAATGTGGACTAAATACTTACTTATTGCTGGCAGGGAAGTATATAATGAATTCTCTTCCTGACACACTTGGTTTTCCGGCTCTTCTCTGTTTCTCTCTCTGTCTCCCTCTTCCTTTCTCTTATCTTGTTTTCTACATTTCTCCACCATGCAAACCTTATTCAAATTACACCTTCATTTCTCCAATCATCCCCAGCTTTGTGCGTGAGGATAATTTCCTTGTCCCACCATATTCTTTTCATATGAGGATCACACTATAGCATAATGTTTTTCATGTCTATCTGTGCTTGATTGTCTCTTATCAAAAGGCTCCAATACCTTACCTCCGAGATGGGCCAAGACATTACAATTCTGCGTTTTCACAAACACAGGCAATTCCCACAGATAGTCTCAAAGTCTGCGCTTTTTACTGTGTGTAAGCTTTTAGTAAAACTAGATACAAATTTCTCATAGTTTCACTATCTTGGTATCTTGCCTATATTGTGTCCCATTCATAAGTATTTCCATCTTTCTATACTCAAGGAGGATATCTAACAAAGTAAAATGTTTTAATAAAGTTAAATTGTACTGATTAGTATTCTGGATAGTGACCTAATAATCACAAAGTGGAATCAAAATAATGTATTTGGCAGTCCACACTCCAGTCTTTTCAGTGCTAAGAACAGCGTTTATTGATGTTATTTGTAGTCTTTCACATTACAACCATTTTCTTTCAAGAAGAGCAAGGGGGTTTGATGGCAGCTAGTCTCAGGAAGGTGGAGACACCGCAGATTCAGTTAGGTAGATGGCTGACCACTAGGAATGGTATCCAGGTAGTGCAGGAGTCTTCTGTGGCTATCCCCATCTCAAACAGATATGTAATTTTGGATACTGTTGGGGGAGGATTGTCCTCTCAGGGTGTATGACATTGACAGCCAGATTTCTCCTACCGTGACTGGTCCTACTCTAATGAGGGGTAAGTCAGCTTTCAAGCAATCGATTGTAATAAGTGACTCTCCAGTCTGGGGCACAGACAAACATTTCTGTGACCATCAATGAGACATCAGAATGGTATGTTGCCTCCTTGGTGCCAGGGTCCAGGATATCTCGGAGAGGGTGCAGAATGTTCTCTTGGGGAGAGTGACAAGCAGGAGGTTGTTGCGCATTTGTACCAACAACGAAGGTAGGGAAAGGGATGAAGGAATATAGGAAACTAGACAGGAGGTTAAATGTAGGCCCTCGAGGGTAATCTAGACTATGTTGGTGCCATATGGTAGCACGAGTAGGAATTGGAGGATAGAGCAGATGAATGCATGGCTGAGGAGCTGATACAGGGGCCAGGGATTCACATGTTTGGACCACTGGGATCTCTTCAAGGGTAGAAATGACCAGTATAAAAGGGATGGATCCACCTGAATTGGAAAGGGACCATTATCCTGGCAGGGAGATTTGCTAGAGCTCCTCAGGCGGCTCATCAAGTGAAGTGGGGTGGGAACCAAAGCGATAGTGAGAAAAGAGAAAAGGCTGAGGCTGGTACAAAAGAAAAGGGAGCAAGTCAAATTGTCAAGGCAGCCAAGAACTGGGCAGAGAACAAGGTAAGACTGGATGAATCAAACTGCATGTACTTCCATGCAAGACGCCTGACGGATAAGGCAGATGAACTGAGAGCGTGGTTGGGAAGATGGGACTGAGATATCACAGCAATTACAGAAACATGGCTCAGGGATGGACAGGATTGGCATCTAATGTTCTGGGGTATAAATGCTATAGGAAGGTTAGAAAGGGAGGCAAGAGAGAGAGAGATGGGTATGGTGTTTTTGGTTAGGGATAACATTATGGCTGGACTGAGGGAAGATATTCCTGGGAGATCATCCATTGAAGTTATAGGGTGGAATTGAGAAATAAGAAAAGGATGATCACCTTGTTGGGATTGTATTGTAGGCCCCTGAATAGTCAGTGAGAAATTGAGAAACAAATATATAGAACATAGAACAATACAGCGCAGAACAGGCCCTTTGGACCTCGATGTTGTGCCGATCTGTGAACTATTCTCAGCTCGTCTCCCTACACTATCCCAAAATCATCCATGTGCTTATCTAAGGATTGTTTAAATCTCCCTGATGTGGCTGAGTTGACTACATTAGCAGGTAGTGCATTCCACGCCCTTACCACTCTCTGCATAAAAAAACCTGCCTCTGACATCTGTCTTAAATCTATCACCCCTCAATTTGTAGTTATGCCCCTCGCTGAAATCATCATCCTAGGAAAAAGACTTTCACTGTCTACCCTATCTAATCCTCTGATCATCTTGTATGTCTCTATCAAATCCCCTCTTAGCCGCCTTCTTGCCAATGAAAACAGACCCAAGTCTCTCAGCCTTTCTGCATAAGACCTTCTCTCCAGACCAGGCAACATCCTGGTAAATCTCCTCTGCATCTTTTCCAATGCTTCCACATCCTTCCCGAAATACGGGGACCAGAAATGTACACAATATTCCAAGTGTGGCCGCACCAGCGTTTTGTATAGTTGCAGCATGATATTGTGGCTCCGGAACTCAGTCCCTCTATGAATGAAACCTAACAGACTGTATGCCTTCTTAATAGCACTATCCACCTGGGTGGCAACTTTCAGGGATCTATGTACATGGACTCCAAGATCCCTCTGCACATCCACACTACCAAGAATCTTTCCATTGACCCAGTACTCTGCCTTCCTGTTATTCTCCCAAAGTGCATCACCTCACATTTAGCTGCATCGAACTCCATTTGACACCTGTCAGTCCAATTCTGCAATTTATCCAAGTCCCCCTGCAACCTGTAACATTTTTCCACACTGTCCACTATTCCACTGACTTTAATCTGCAAGTTTACTAATCCATCCAGCTATGCCAGCGTCTAAGTCATTTATAAAAATGACAAACAGCAGTGGTCCCAAAATAGATCCTTGTGGCACACCACTAGTAACCGGACCCCAGGCTGAATATTTTCCATCAACCACCACTCACTGCCTTCTTTCAGAAAGACAGTTTCTAATCCAAACTGCTAAATCACCCTCAATTCCATGCCTGTGCATTTTCTCCAACAACCTACCATGTGGAACCTTATCAAAGGCTTTACTGAAGTCCATGTATACCACGTCAACTGCTCTACCCTCATCTACATGCTTGGTCACCTTCTCAAAAAACTCAGAGGTTTGTGAGACATGACCTGCCCTTGACAAAACCATGTTGACAATCTGAAATCAAATTGTTGCTTGCTAGATGATTATAATTCTTATCTCT
>NC_057740.1:25016757-25058185 GCF_004010195.1 Chiloscyllium plagiosum | reverse complement strand
CAGGGACATACCTATCAAGGACACGCAATATCTGTTCCTTAAACCAGCTCCACATTTCCATTGTCTGCATCCCCTACATTTTGCTACCCCATTCTATGCATCCTAATTCCTGCCTAATCGCAATATAATTGCCCTTGCTCCATCGATAACACGACCTGTGGCATGTACCTATCCCTTTCCATCGCTAAACTATACGTAACTGAATTATGGTTACTCTCTCCAAAGTGCTCACCTACAACTAAATCACACACCTGGCCTGGTTCATTACCAAGCACCAGATCCAATGTGGCCTCCCCTCTTGTCGGCCCTTCGATATACTGTGTCAGGAAACCCTCCTGTACACATTGGACAAAAACTGATCCATCCAACGTACTAGAGTTATAGCATTTCCAGTCAATGTTGGGGAAGTTAAAGTCCCCCATGATGACCACCCTGTTCCTTTCACTCCTACCCAGAGTAATGTTGCTAATCCTCTTTTCCATCTCCCTGGAACTCTGCGGAGGCCTATAAAAACTCCAAACAGTGTGACTTCTCTTCTGTTTCTAACCTCAGCCCACACTACCTCAGCAGATGAGTCCTTATCAAAATTTCTTTCAGCCACCATTATACTATCCTTGACTAACAAGGCCACGCTTCCCCCTCTTTTACCTTGCCTATTCTTAATGAAAGATCTAATCCCTGGAACCTGCAACATCCATTTCTCAGCCTGCTCTATCCATGTCTCCGAAATGGCCACAACATCGAAGTCTCAGGTACCTATCCGTGCTACAAGCTCACCTACCTCATTCCGGATACTTCTGGCGTTGAAGTAGACACACTTCAAACCACTTCGCTGCCTGCCAGCACATTCCTATGACCCTGAAATCCTGTCCCTGTCCTTCCTACTCTCATCCTCCTGTGCACTGCAACTACACCTGCGGTTCCCATCTCCCTGCTGAGCTAGTTTAAACCCACCCAAATAGCACCAGCAAATTTCCCACCCAGGATATTAGTACCCTTCTGGTTCAAGTGAAGACCATCCTGTTTGTTCAAGTCCCACCTTCCCCAGAATGAACCTCAATCATCCAAGAACCTGAAACCCTCCCTCCTGCACCACCCTTGCAGCCACGTGTTTAGCTGATATCTCTCCCTATTCCTTGCCTCGTTATCATGTGGCACAGGCAACAAACCAGAGATAACAAGTCTGTTTGTTCTAGCTCTCAGCTTCCACCCTAGCTCCCTGAAATCCTGCCTTACATCCCTATCCCTCTTTCTACCAATGTCGTTGGTACCTACATGGACAACGACTTGAGGTTGGTCACCCTCTCCATTCAGGACCCCAAAGATACGATCCAAGACATCACACACCCTGGCACCTGGGAGGCAACACACCAACCGTGAGTCTTGTTTGTTCCCTACAAACCTTCTATTTGAGCCTCTAACTATTGAGTCCCCAATGACTAACACTCTCCTCCTTTCCCTCCTTCCCTTCTGTGCAACAGGAACAGGCTCTATGCCAGAGACCTGGGCCCCACTGCATACCCCTGGTAAGTCGTCCCCCTCAACAGTATCCACAAAATGGTATACATGTTTTTCAGGGGAACGATCACAGGGGAATCCCTCCACTGACTGTTTTTCCCCCTTTGAACAGCTTTCTTCGTGCCTAGAAGTAACTACTTCCCTGTAACTCGTTTCGATCACAGCCTCTGCCTCCAGAATGATCCAAAGGTTCATCCAGCTCCCTAACACGGTCTTGGAGGAGCAAGAGTTGGGTGCACTTCCTGCAGATGTACTTGGTTGGGACAATAATGGCATCCCTCACCTCAAACATCATGCAGGAGGAACTAGCCATCCCTGCTAGTCCCCTTATCACAAAGTAAAAATGAAGAGATGCTTATCTGATATGTCTCTGGGCTTTAGGGTTAGAGGAGGTGGTTGGGTGGGAGGCCCTACAAAGGTAGGATCTCGAGTTGAGAAAACACTGACTTATATAGCTGGATGGAAATAAAAATAAGAAGTCCCTCCTTTCCCAGAAACCTCTGCTCTCTGACTTCAAATATAAAAGCTCAAATCAGTGACTCATTGCTCCCGGCAGTCGCCTGGTGCAAGCTCCCACCCTTCGAGTTGCTGCTGCGGCTGACAAACAGAAATGTAAAGAGGTCGCAGATATCTGTAAGAATAAAAAGGTTGTAATGAAAGTGGATTTTAACTTTCCAAACATTGACTGGGACTGTCATTGTGTTAAGGGCTTGAATGGGAAGGAATTTGTTAAGTGTAGACAAGAAGACTTTCTTATTCCTTACGTGGAAGTACCAAGTAGAGAAAAAAAACAATACTTGACTTTATTTTAGGAAATAAGGCAGGGTAAGTGACTGAGGTGTCAATTGGGGAGAACTTTGGGGCAAATGAATATTATTCTATTAGTTTTAAAATCGTTATGGAAAAGGGTGGAACTGATCAAGTATGGTTTACTTGACTCCAGTAAGTTTGCCAAGTCAGTTATTATTTTTAAAAGATAATTTGCATAAGCCAGGAGCTACGAAATAATTTAAAAGAATTATACATGAGCCACTCCTGGTACCTCCGGTTTGGAGCAGGAGTTAGAGGACCCTCTGGTCAGAAGTACAGACGAACGTTTCTGTGGCCAGCATTAAAAAAATCAGAATCCTCCCTGGTGCCAGGATCAAGGATGTTTCAGAGAATGTTCTCAAAGGGGACAGGGACCAGCAGGAGATCATTGTACATATTGGGACCAATGACATAGGAAGGGAAAAGGATGAGATTCTGAAGGGAGAATGATGAAATTCTGAAGGGAGAACATAGAAAGATAGGCAGGAATTTAAAATGGAGGTCCTTGAGAGTAGTAATATCTGGATTACTCCCGGTGCTACGAGCTAGTGAGGGTAGGAATAGGAGGATAGAGCAGATGAATGCATGGCTGAGGAGCTGGTATATGGGAGAAGGATTCACATTTTTGGATCATTGGAATCTTTTCTGGGCAGAAGTGACCTGTACAAGTAGGACGGATTGAACCTGAATTGGAAGGGGACTAATATACTGGCAGGAAAATTTGTTTTAGTTGCTTGGGAGGATTTAAACTAGTAGTGTGGTGTTGGTGGGGTTGGGGGGCTACCCAGGGAGATAGTGAAGAAAGACATCGATCCGAGACTGGTACAGTTGTGAAAAGAAGCGACTCAAACAATCAGGGCAGGAGGGCCAAAGCAGAGAACAGGGTAGGACTAATAAATTTAACTGCATTTATTTCAATGCAAGAGGCCTAACAGGGAAGGCAGATAAATTCAGGGCATGTTTAGGAACATGGGACTGGGATATCATAGCAATTACAGAACAGTGACTCAGGGATGGACAGGACTGGCAGGTTAAATGTTCGAGGATACAAATGCTTCAGGAGGGATAGAAAGGGAGGCAAGAGAGGAGTGGTGTTTTTGATAAGGGATAGCACCACAGCTGTACTTAGGGAGGATATTCCTGGAAATATATCCAGGGAAATTATTTGAACAAAGGAAAAAGAAAATTTACAGACCAGGAAAGGGCCCTTCGGCCCTCCAAGCCTGAGCCGATCCAAATCCACTGTCGTCCAATTCCTAAACATTTGTATCCCTCTGCTCTCCACCTTCTCATGCATCTGAAACTACCATGCCTGCCTCTCCTAGCTGTGCTGGCAACGCTCTCCAGGGAAGAGAGCAACGCGCTCTGGTGGTATTTGCCGCGTGTATCCCCCTTAAACTTTTCACCTCTCACCTTGAAAGCGTAATCTCTCATTATTGAATCCTTCACCCTGGGAAAAAGCTTACCTCTATCTCCTCTGTCTATACCCTTCATGATTTGGGTGGAACTGAGAAATAAGAAAGGGATGATCACCTATTGGGATTGTATTATAGATCCCCTAATCGTCAGAGGGAAATTGAGAAACAAATTTGTAAGGAGCTTTCAGTTATCTGTAAGAATAATAGGGTGGTTATGGTAGGGGATTTAACTTTCCAAACATAGACTGGAACTGCCATAGTGTTAACGGTTTAGATGGAGAGGAATTTGTTAAGTGTGTACAAGAAAAGTTTCTGGTTCAGTATGTGGATGTACCTACTAGAGAAGGTGCAAAACTTGACCTACTCTTGGGAAATAAGGCAGGGCAGGTGACTGAGGTGTCAGTGGGGGAGCACTTTGGGGCCAGCGACCATAATTTTATTAGTTTTAAAATAGCGATGGAAGAGGACAGACTGGATCTAAAAGTTGAAGTTCTAAATTGGAAGAAGGCTAATTTTGAAGGTATTAGGCAAGAACTAGGGGCAGATGTTTTCAGGTAAAGAGACGGCTGGAAAATGAGAAGCCTTTCGAACTGAGATAACAAGAGTCCAGAGACAGTATATTCCTGTTACAGTGAAAGGAAAAGCTGTTAGGTATTGAGAATGCTGGATGACTAAAGAAATTGAGGGTTTGGTTAAGAAAAAGATGGAAGCATATGTCAGGTACAGACAGGATAGATCAAGTGAATCCTTATAAGAGTATAAAGGCAGGAGGGATATTTTTAAGAAATAAATCAGGAGGGCAAAAAGGGGACAGGAGGTTAGATTACCTACAGTGTGGAAACATGCCCTTCAGCCCAACCAGTCCACACCGACCCTCTGAAGAGTAACCGACCCAGACCCATTTCCCTCTGATTAATGCATCTAACACTCTGGGCAATTTAGCATGGCTGACTTACCTGAACTGCACATCTTTGGACTGTGGGAGGAACCTGGAGCACCTGGAGGAAACCCACACAGATACGGGGAGAATGTGCAGACTCCACACAGTCGCCTGAGGCTGGAATTGAATCTGGGACCCTGGTGCTGTGAGGCAGCAGCGCTAACCACTGTGCCACCGTGCTAGCTTTGGCAAATAGAGTTAAGGAGAATGCAAAGGGTTTTTACAAATACATTAAGGACAAAACAGTATCTAGGGAGAGTGGAGGGCCCCTCAACGATCAGCAAGGCGGCCTTTGTGTGGAGTCGCAAGAGATGGGTAAGATACTAAATGAGTATTTTGCATCAGTGTTTACTGTGGAAAAGGACATGGAAGATGTAGAAGATAGGGAAATAGATCATGACATCTTGAAAAATGTCCAAACTACAGAGGAGGAAGTGCTGGATGTCTTGAAATGCATAAAGGTGGATAAATCCCCAAGGCCTGATGAGGTGTGCACTAGAACTCTGTTGGAAGCTAGAGAAGTGATTGCTGGGTCTCTTGCTGAGATATTTGTACCATCGATAGTCACAGGTGAGGTGCCAGAAGACTGGAGGCTGGCTAACTTGGTACCACTATTTAAGAAAGGTAGTAAAGACAAGCCAGGTAACTGGAGACCGGTGAGCTTGACATCGGTGGTGGGCAAGTTGTTGGAGAGAATCCTGAGGGACAGGATTTACATGTATTTGGGATAGTCAACATGACTTTGTGTGTGGGAAGTCATCTCTTGAACTTGATTGAGTTTTTTGAAGAAGTAACAAAGAGGATTGATGAGGGCAGAGTGATGGACGTGATCTATATGGACTTCAAAAAGGTGTTCAACAAGGTTCCTCATGGGAGACGGGTTAGTAAGGTTAGATCTCATGGAATACAGGGAGAACTCACCATTTGGAGACAGAATTGGCTCGAAGATAGAAGACAGAGGGTGCTGGTGGAGGGTTGTTTTTCAGACTGGAGGTCCGTACCAGTGGGGTGCCATGAAGATCCACTACTTTTTGTCATTTATATAAATGATTTGGATGTGAACATAGGAGATATAGTTAGTAAGTTTGCAGATGACACCAAAATTGGAGATGTAGTGGACAGCAAAGAAGGTTACCTCAGATGACAAGGGGATCTTGATTAGATGGTCCAGTGGGCTGAGGAGTAGCAGATGGAGTTTAAATTAGATAAATGCAAGGTGCTATATTTTGGGAAAGCAAATCTTAGCAGGACTTAAACACTTAATGGTAAGGTCCTATGGAGTATTGCTGAACAAAGAGACCTTGGAGTGCAGGTTCATAGCTCCTTGAAAGTAGAGTTGCAGGGAGATAGGATAGTGAGGAAGGTGTTTGGTATGCTTTCCTTTATTGGTCAGAGTATTGAGTACAGGAGTTGGGAGGTCATGTTGCGGCTGTACAGGACATTGGTTTGGCCACTTTTGGAATATTGTGCGCAATTATGGTGTCCTTCCTATCGGAAGAATATTGTGAAACCTGAAAGGGTTCCGAAAAGTTTTACAAGGATGTCGCCACGGTTGGAGGATTTGAGCTATAGGGAGAAGCTGAATAGGCTGGGGTTGTTTTTCCTGGAGGAGTGACATGATAGAGGTTTATAAAATCATGAAGGCAGTGGATAGGATAAATAGACAAAGTATTTTCCCTGGAATGAGGGAGTCCAGAACAAGAGGGAATAGGTTTAGGGTGAGAGGGGAAAGATATAAAAGGAAACTAAAGGACACCTTTTTCTCATAGAGGGTGGTGTGTGTATGGAATGAGATACCAGAGGAAGTAGTGTATAAAACTGCAACATTTGAAAGGCATCTGGATAGGTATCTGAATAGGAAGGGTTTGGAGGGATATGGGCTGGATGCTGGCAGGTGGGACAAACTTAGGTTGGGATATCAGGTCGGCATGGACAAGTTGGACCGAAGGGTCTTTTCCATGCTGTACATCTATGATAGCATGAGATCTGGAATTCACTTGGTATAGAGTCAGACCGCATGGAATCAGACTCTTTGGTCCAATTTGTCCATTGTGACCAAGTTTCTCAAACTAGAATATTTCCATTTGCCTGAGTTTGGCCCATATCCCTCTCAGCCTTTCCTGTTCATGTACCTATCTAATCCTCTTGGATATAGCTCACTTATGACAGAACGGAAAAAAACGGGAGAGAAACCTGACCGTGAGTCCACTCATAAAACCCATTTTTAATGCAGTTAACATTTCAGAATGAATTTGTAAATCGCTCTGAACCTTTACATCATATACACATCAGTAAGCATCCATCTGCAGAGCCTAGCTCTGACTCAGCATTATCTTTCTAAATAAAATATAATTAGAACTGAACATATAGTTCCACTGGCTGGGTAATTTGACAGTCTTCCTCCTCTCCTGCTTTGCAGAATTTAAGTTGCAGATGCTGCTTCCATATGTTTTATGCATGACATATCAGAATGGACATGAAGCCCAGGAGTAAACATTGCTTTATCAGAGTAAAGATGATTTAACACTGGTGTAACCATAAGTTCACTTTAATATCAGCAATGCGGAATTCTGAAAATGTAATTGAACTTCCTGCTATATTTGATGACACTAAGGTTCTCACAATTTTGGCAGAAATTAGAAAAGTAGAACCATTTTTTTGATGCATAAACCACATTATCAAAATAAAATGAAGGAAGTAAGAAAGCTTGTTACACATGTTTCTGTCAATGGCAGAATTGTGGATTTGATTTAAATTCCTGGACAAAAACACAGAAAATAAGAATTTCAAGTTTTGCCTGGTGAAAAAGCTACTTCCTTTCAGCTTAATGCATATTTAAAAGGATCTTGCTGGTTTATGATGGGTGTTCTCTCAACCTGCAATTTAAGATAGCTGTCAGCAGTTTGAGTTGGGAAGATTTAATGGTCCTGGTAAATCTAAGGAAAGGCAACTACATTACATTGTGTTGCATTTATCATCAGTTCCAGGTACTCATTTAGTACAAACAATTGGAGATAATTGTTAAGCCAGATCAGTAAAAAATCAGACATTACAAGTTTGCCTTCCATGCAATGAAAACTGTATTTTTTTTTCTTTGACACTCCTATTTTTTTTTATTTAACCCCCACAATACCAACTAAGTGCGGTAGTGCTTATTTTTTCCCCAGCACCCATGGTGTGTGTGTGTGCAGGTGTGAGACACAGTGAAAGACACAAAGTGCACGAATCTTTATTCAAATTCCACCACCAGGAAGATAGGAAAATACCCGAGTGGCCAGTGACAAACACTGCCCTTCACATCAAAGGGCAGTGCTGTGTGATCAAAACAGTGAAGGGGAGGGTAGGGACTAAATCAAAATGGAGTTGGAGGGAGAAATGATGCACTCCACTCCCTGCGACACCCACCTATGTTACTCAAAACAGACACAGATTAAAACTATTATTGATGATGGGTTAGGACATGTGACCTTGCAATGTGCAAACCAGAAAATAAACACAAATAATTATATATAAAGATTGGTGCCTTCGATATGACACATAAGTTCATTGCATGGTCAGACATATGACATGTTTTTCAAAAAACATATGATTTTGTCGAAAGATGTAGGGCTTCCTGTTTGTGCCCTTTGTCAATCGAGGTCCAGGATCAGAAATCTAGTACATATTGGATCCATATTTTAACAGAATACAGCTGAAATGTTACATTTTTGAAATACTCAAGGAGAAGAATTTTTTGGGCTTAGCTCCTTTTCTCCCTCAGTTTCGAAGGATTCTCTTTGGTATTAGCTATGGCTTCATGCCATTGAATGCAAACTCAGATTAATTAATTTGCAGTGTGTCAATATAAATTTCCTAAATTTGATGTTATGATATAATCTCTTGATATAACTACATGGTTACTTGACTAGCAAAGATCAGAGATTGTAATCAAATTTGTGCTTGAATTGGACATTTAGATTGCAGAGATATCCTTGAAAGAGGAAAATACTACATTCATGAAATGATAAATGAATCGATATAACATTTGCTGCCATTGTCACCTTGTGTACAGAAAAATCTCAGAACAAATCCCACCAGATTTATGATTTGCTTTTGGTGAGAAATGAACAGAAGAGTCATGGAAAAAAGAATGTCTGCAGTAGAAAATCAAATTATTTTCACATTTTGCTGTCCAAAACAGTAGTTTAAGGGCTATCTTAAATGAACCAGACATTTATATTTTTGGCTTCTGATTGAAGCTACTAACACTGTCAGGGAGTAATATTGTGCTGTATGTAGAAACATTGGGCAGAAGTGATCCAGCTTCAGATCAAATAATTCTTCATGTTGGCAGTGAGAACTGAGATTTATCCCATTGTTCTGAAATGGATTCAAATGCAATGTCGTCATTTTCACCTTGAACAACAGCAGAAATCAGGTGAAAGTGAATCATCAACTCATCATAAATCTCATCTTATTTTTACTTCCACTGATTTCAAGTGAAAGACATTCACACTGTTGACAGTATCACAAAACAATTTTGTACAGTTTACATTATCTTCAAACTTAGAAGTATTCCCAATTCAATTTACACATACTTTAATTTAGAAAAAGAGTCAAAATAACACTTGTCTCATAGAGGTGTCAGGCAATGACCATCTCAGACAAAAGAAAATTGAACCTTTTCCCTTAACTTTCAATGGTATTATCATCACTGAATTTGCAATTAACAAGATCGTCAGAGCTTACCATTGATTAAAAGGTTAATTGGACCAGGCACTTAAAAGTTGTGGATATAAGATCAGATCAGAAATTGAAGTTGAGAAATCTGAGGCAAGTAAAGCACCCCTTGACTCCCCAAAGCCTGTTCCTTCATCTATAAAATAGAATCAGGAGTAAGAAGAATAACATTCACTTTTCTGGATGGTTGAAGTTCAATAGCATTCGAGAAGCTCAGCACCATCTAGGACAAAGCAGCCACTTGACCAACATCCCTTCTACCCCTTAAACACTCATTGTCTCCGCCACCAATATATAACAGCAGTCCTGTTTTCCATCTACAAAATGAACTGCAGAAACTTGCCAAGATGCTTTTGACAGTACCTTCCAAACCCACTACCCTGATAATCCAGAACAAGGGCATCAAATGCAGGGAAACATCAGCATCCTCCAAGTCATACACTATCCTGTCTTTGAAATATACTATTGCTGGGTCAAAATCCTGGATCCCCTTTCAACTACATTGTGGATGTACTAATGCCAAATGGACTGCAGTGGTTCAAGAAGGCAGCTCAGCACCATCTTCTCAAGATCAGAGTCAGGAGTGCCCACATCCCATAAGAGAATAAAAACAAAGGGATTTTACAAAATGGTAAGGTGGACATAGACAGACATTCATAGACTTAAGGGAGATGATCTAACTGCTGTTGAGAAGAGCTGCTCCACCTTTTTGTGGAGGTATTGAGCATTGAGAAAGACAACGCAGCAATGTTTACGAAGAGACATCTAGATAAAGAGATTATGATGGCTGAATGATGAGTCATCAGTGAAAGGTTGGCAGCAGGATAGATTGTTCAGTTGAGCAGAAATAAAAGAAGATAATAAGGCATGTTATAATTAAATCGAAAGAGGAACAAGTATAGAACAGAAATGAGAGACTAATAGGATGAGAGAAAATTCAGCTGTGTATTTTAGTAAAGTTAGAGTATAAACCTATTAAAATGGACAGTCCTCATTTATAATGAATTTTAATGTAAAATAATTATAAACCCATGAAAATATATGCACAGCTTGAGCTCATTTGAGAATGATACTGATTATGACTTTACAAGTGCTGGATACAACAGTTTACTGAAGTGATAATTAAAACTAAAAATATGTTGCAGCTGTTACACTTTACTCATGTTGCATAGAAACATCTTAAACACTGGAAAATGAAAAGATTAGCTGCATGCAACAGACTTTGAAGAGGTCTGATTTCAGACTTTGCAGCTCAGGCATCATCTGTTTTGATGCTGGGTCATCAAACTGAATGGTTTGGCTGGAGTTGTATAGAGCCAAGGAGAGCTGGTGGGACAGACAAGACGGTGGCTGTGACTCAGTTCCAACATGAAGGGCAAAGCCTGATATAGATGTGTAAGGCACTTTGGGTGTGGGTGGAAGTGAATGATTTAGTTTGGGGGTGAGGGTCTTAGATGATGCCTGGGGAATGTGTAGGAGTGAGGGGTTGTGTTGGATAGGCGGCCGTATGTTTTTAATTATAATTGAGGTGCATTGCCGCAATGGGCAGTTAAACAGCTTATTTTTGCACATGGAAGCCCTTTTCCTGGGTCAGTTGGCAATAACCCCAAAAAGGAACCTGTTCACCCCCTGCACTGAGAATTCCACATTGGCAGGCACACTTTCCCAAGATGGGCACCAAACCTGGGAAATTTCTCAACACCTACCTCAAACATGAAAATTCAGTCCATTAACTCTGTTTGTCTTCCCTGATCTGCTGAATATTTCTTGCATTTTTTGTTTTTATTTCAGATTTCCAGCACCTGCAGTGACATCCTTCCAATCATCATTCATCATTGGCAGTCCCTAGCAGACAAGGTTGTTTCTCTTCCACTCTCAGAGTGAGACAATAGGTGGCTGTACAGACTGATATGGCTACCGCAGGCTCTGTTATATTTGGGTCATGGGAAAGGGTGGGTGGAATATTGGTGTGGCAGTACGCTCCATATGCTTTTTGCACCTGCCGTCTGCTTTATCTCGAGGTGCACAACGCCTTCTCAGATGCTGTTCCTCCACTTTGGGTGGTCTTGGGCAAGTGTTTCCCAGGTATCTCTGGGAAGGCTGCACTTTGCCAGTGAGGCTTTGAGGGTATCCCTGAAGTGCTTCCTCTGTGAAGGTTCACCTGGCATTTTGGAACTGTGACTAAAGCACCTGTCTTGGGACTCTTGTGTCAGTCATGCGGAAGGTGTGCCCAGCCCATTGCAGCCGATCAAAGCTGTCAGTGCCTTGATGCTGGGGACATTGGCCTGGTTGAGGATGCTGGTGTTTGTGCATCTTTCTTCCCGCAGGATCTTGTGCAGGCAGTCTTGGTGGTACTGTTCCTTGAGGTGACTCTCGGATAGTCCACGTCTCAGAGCCATATAGGATGGTGAGAACTACAACAGCTCTGTATATCATAAGCTTGGTGTCAGATTTGATGTTGTTGTCCTCAAATAGCGGCCACAATAAAGACATTAACTTTGTATGTTCCGATCCACTGCTTGTTCCGAACCACTGCTTGCGTCTGTGGTAAATTAAGACATCCAGCCAGATGTTTGGTTTAATTATTTAAACTTACTGCTGTAAGGGATGGAAATCAGAAACTTGACCTCAACAAATGGAGGTAACTGATGCCGAAGGAAGAAAAAGAAGAATAATTTGCTTAAGAAGCCATTTTTTTAAAGCTTGAATGATTTGCATCAATTAAATTTTAATTGTGTGCAAACATATAATTGTGTTCTTTCATTTAATTCAATTGTGATGTAAAATTCTGGCTGTCATTGCACAGAGAGAAATCACAACTTCTGAAATGCCAAGAAATTCATGGTACTGTGTCAAATATAGCATCAACTGAGCGCTTAGACTGGTGAGAATTCCAGTTCTCATCTCCTTGGGCTAAGTGAATGTGTTTATTTTCAGCTCACACACATTGAAATGCTAAAAGTAGTATCAGTATTACAATAATAAAACTCATCAAAGTTCACGATAGCTTTAAGGCAGTAGCAGTCTGAAATTCTATGCTTTTTACCAGTGTCTTGATGTAACTCTGTTTTCAGCTACTTCTGAATTATCTTTGAGTGAAATGTTGATCAAAAACTGTTATGAGATTATCAAATGTAATCTGCTTCTTATTGATCTGCTGTCAATTTAACACATGATCCCATACACTAGAGATATATGCTAATCTGTTACGCATTTGATTTATGTCCAGTGTTGAAGCTGTTTGAAATCTTAGGAATTATACATTCCATATTTGCCAATTTGCTGATCTATTGAATGGATCTGAAAGTTTAAATTTCTCTGGTGAAAAGAATTGTACTGGTAAATATAGTTGCATTCACTGATTGTTCATTGGCACTTGAAGTTGTTCATTATTTTCTTGCTTTGGAAGACAGTTGTTAGTATTTTTTTTCTCCTTGTACTCAATACATTTTGTTGCTTTGTATTCTTTTGTATTCTTTGTATTTAAACTTGTTGTTGAACTTTTGTAAAGGTTGTTGTTGGCACACTAAAACTATAAACTGCTGTTTCATTTTAAAGTTCAGTTTTCCTTTATCAATGAGACAACTTCATGGGAATAAATAACCACATTCCTTTTTGAAGATGGTTGAATGATGTCCCAAAGATCTGTGGATAGAACTTTATCAAAATGGTTACAGTCAAGAAAATTTGCTGATGTTTTGACTGTATCAAAGATGGCTGCCAGGACATTATTCATATTTTGTTTCATGCATCCAAGATATCTTTGTGCTGACTTTGGCACAATGTGATCATTAATTTCTCTTTCTCTTTATCTGACATTTTTTTTTAATTCTATTGATAAAATTGGTAAAACTACTTAACTGGTGAATAAAACTTTGAACAAAAGTTAGTTGTAAAAACCATTGAAATGTTAAAGATTTTGTCAACTTCATTGTTAGGGCTTTGATACTTTGTGTTGCAACTTTTCTTTCTTCAATCAATTTTTGTTCAAGCTTGGAACTGAAGAAACACCTTAACCTGCTGTTGTTAAGTTTGTCATTGAATAAATGGTTCTGAAATCTGTGAACTCATTGTGAAAAGTCTTACCACTGTTCATCAGACCAGCTTTCCAGATGGAAACTAAACATTTTGATCTTTCTCTTAAGGGGATCAAATCTTTGGGAATTTGGTAATCAGCCTTGTTTTGTGGCATCTCAATTTCTTCCAAGGAATTTCTCTCTTTCAATAAAAATAGAAAATTCTGGAGAAACTCAACAGGTCTGACAACATAGAGTCATAGAGATGTACAGCACAGAAACAAACCCTTTTGTCCAACTCGTCCTTTCTGACTAGATATCCCAACTCAATCAGTCCCACCTGCCAGCACCTGGCCCATATCAGGAATTTCTCTCTTTCAATAAAAATAGAAAATTCTGGAGAAACTCAACAGGTCTGACAACATAGAGTCATAGAGATGTACAGACAGAAACAAACCCTTTTGTCCAACTCGTCCTTTCTGACCAGATATCCCAACTCAATCAGTCCCACCTGCCAGCACCTGGCCCATATCCCTCCAAACCCTTCCTATTCATATACCCATCCAAATACCTTTTAAATGTTGCAATTGTACTAGCCTTCACCACTTCCTCTGGCAGCTTAGTCCATATACGGACCACCCTCTGAGTGGAAAGGTTGCCCCTTAGGTCTCTTTTATGTCTTTCCACTCTCACCCTAAACCTATGACCTCCAGTTCTGGACTCCCCCACCCCAGGGAAAAGACTTTGTCTTTTAATCCTATCCATGCCCCTCATGATTTTATAAACCTCTATATGGTCATCCCTCAGCCACCGATGCTCCATGCAAAAAGCCCTGGCATATTCAACATCTCCCTATAACTCAAATCCTCCAACCCTGGCAACATCTGTGTAAATCTTTTCTGAACCCTTCAAGTTCCACAAAACCTTTCCAATAGGAAGGAGACCAGAATTGCACGCAATATTCCAACAGTCGCCCTCAGGCAGTTCTGAGAGAGTGTTCCAACAGTGGCCTAACCAATGACTTGTACAGCCGCAACATGACCTCCCAACTCAATACTCTGACCAATAAAGGAAAGCATACCAAATGCATTCTTCACTATCCTATCTACCTGCAACTCCACTTTCAAGGAGCTATGAACCTGCACAGCAAGGTTTCTTTGTTCAGCAACACTCCCTAGGACCTTACCATTAAGCGTATAAGTCCTGCTAAGATTTGCTTTCCCAAAATGCAGCACCTCACATTTATCTAAATTAAACTCCATCCGCCACTTCTCAGCCCATTATCCCATCTCATCAAGATCCCGTTGTAATCTGAGGTGACCTTCTTTGCTGTCCATTACATCTCCAATTTTGGTGTCATCAGCAAACTTACTAACTATACCTCTTATGCTCACATCCATCTGTAGAGACAGAAACATTTAACATTTTGATTCAAAGACTTTGTTTCAAGAAGAGATGTCTCCAGCATTTTCCATTTTCTTTAATTTCAGATATCCAGTATTTGCTGTATTTTGCTTCTATTTTTGATTTAATTTTCCTCCTTAGTCGCTAATGTAATGTTTTGTAATGTTTTCACTGATTCCCTAAAGGCTTGTTTCCTCTATTAGTGGTGACAAAAAGCTTTTCGAGACTGTATGCTCTGATGTTCCAATGGAGGAGCTTCCTGTTCCGAGATGTTTCCTTTGTCGCAGTAGTTCAGTTCAGTGGCTTTTCTGGCTGCCAGTTGGTCTTAAACTTATTTCAACAATTTCTGAAAGAGTAATTTTTTGAAACCTTCACTTCTTCAGATGTCTTTGGGTTTGTTTCTGGATCTTAACTGATAACATTATTTTCTCCGCAGTTGAATGCCATAGCTGACATCATCTTTTATCATGTGGTTTGCTTTCACACAGTGAATTTGACTTCAAGATTGTTTGAGGAGAGGATAAATTTAAGGACTACCTTCAAGCTAGGTTTCAAAGTAATGCCATAACATATCAATGCAAAATAGTGCTACAAATTATATAGCCTGCAATGTCAAACTCTCTTGCTCCTCAGATGCTGCCTGACCTACTACACTTTTCAAGTGCCACATTTTATTACCTCTGACTTCTTAAGCATCTGCATTCCTCACTATCTCCTATATAGGTAGATATGCCAGGCTCTGACTAACAATTACCTTCGACAAGGACTAATTCTTCTTTTGTAGTGTGGTGGTGTTCTTCCAGAATTTCTAACTCAGTCCACATAGTGGCATTTACACTCAGTGATGTGCAGCTCTGTAAAATCATTGCAAGCTTGCTCCAAGATCCTGGAGGTCTTGTGCAATGCTAATGGCAGCATAACTAAACTAGAAACAAAAGAAAGAGAAGCCTTCAAAGAGTATCTGAAACTTTTTTTGGTTTGTGAACACTAATAAACATGTTCTAACAGTTTCTTTCTTTACAAATTGCTACAGAACTGACTGCTATTCATAAGGTAAGGTAGTTTTCAATTATTTAAAATGTGTTTACTCACAATTAACATGGTGATTAAAATGTAATTTTCCATGATAACCCCATTTTCAGCTGTATTAAGTACCTTGTACAAAGTTACCTGTCTTAAATAAATCAGGTATATTTTAAAATGTATTTCTTGAACAAAAATTGGTCACAAAAATGCTGCCTATTTGCACTAGTTTAGGACAGATTGTATGTTTGGCATTATGCAAATTAGTTAACTGTAACATTCGGAATGTAGACAGTTCTCAAGACTAGCCCAACTTTGGGATAAATTAACACTGGCTTGCCGCTTTGAACCAAAGTGCAAACTTTACTCATTATTTCATGCATTACTTCAGAATTTGTAAATACTGTTCCAGATATAAAGTAATACTTTAAAATCAGTTGCATTATGGAGGCATTTAGACCTTAAAGCCAAATATAAAATTCACATAAATTTATTTAAAATTGATACCAGACCTGTGTTTTGTTTTTCAAACACATTGTACTCAGTGCTAACCATGACTAAGTTGATGGCTTAGGTAGTTAGTTCCTCATTCAATTAGTTGCAGGTTTAAATCCCATTTAAGGGCCAAGTACAAAAATCAAAGCTGACATTGCAGCGTAGTGCTTGAATATTAGAAGTGCCTTCTTAAGATGAGATGTTAACCAAGACTGCCTGGTCAGGTGAATGTAAAAAAATCCCTCGGCGCGATTTCAAAGAAGAATCATAGAATTATCACTGCTGTCTTGGCTGATATTTACCTACCAACAACATCACAGATTATCTGGTCGTTGTCACATTGCTGTTTAGTGTGTTGACTGCCAATACTTTAGCAATAATGACTACACTTCAAAATGTACTTCATTGACCGTAAATCACTTTAAGACATCTGAAGGTCATGAAAAGCTCTCTTAATGAAAATCTTTCTTTCTTTTTGTAGACAGTGCCCTCTGGTGTTCACAAGTTAATTTTAAGATTAAACTGTGGAAACACATAGCCGCATAGTCATAGAGATGTACAGCATAGAAACAGACCCTTCGGTCCAATTAATTGATTAGATTTTTCTATGACAATATCTTGACCAAAATGGAATCATTGGGTGCATTTGTGATCCTATTAATTTCATTTCATTTTCTTCTCTTTATCAATAAACCAGTGAGTTTTTGATAATTTTGTGTTTGTTCTTGAGCCAAAAACACAAAATCAAATTTTAAAAATTAATAATTATCTACCAATTTCTGTTGCTCACTGATTGGTCCCCCTCTCTTATAATGGACAATGTAGTTTGCACATCTCTGCTGACGCCAATGTTCACATCTAACTGAGTGCCAGCAGTTTTAATCAGCATGTAGTCATATATCCACAAACACACCACACATATCCAGTACTTATTTAAAAAAAAACTACAAGGCCTCTGTGTCTGATAACATTGGTTTAGAGCAGTTTTCAAAACCTTCATTGTTGGGTACAGTCTGTAAATATTGACAACTCCCATAGAATATTCTGAAAGGCAGCATCAACGAGCCTCAGAAAACAATACAATCATTGTAATGAATGTTCTTTATCAACAACAGGAACAAAATGGTGATAGTTGGTCAATGATTACTGAAAACCAGGGGGCTGATGGGCAATTCTGATCTGTTTGCTTCAGCTTACTCCCAACAAAAGGCTTGTGCTGCACGAATGTAGGTGCAGTATCCTGTGACATAGTGGCCTCAGTGACTGTAATTATGAACATAAAAACATGGATGAGAAAAACATTAGAAACCTTAAAGAGTCTGAAATAGCCGGGGCAAGATTAAACCTAATGAAGAAAAAACTGTGATATAAAGCTTCAGTGAAACCTTGAAATGATTAATATGTAATCATCTGTTTGAGAGCCCACATAACAGGATCAGCTTGAATCTGACAATACCACTGATCCAGAATCTGGTTTCCAGCATCTGCAGTTATTGTTTTTACCTCAATAATGAAGCAAAGCCTTGTGCACTCACATCTTGCACACATTTCCTTGTTCTTTTATTGATTCACGGAATGTGCATTTATTGCCATTCCTAATTGCCCACTGGGCAGTTAAGAGTCAACCACATTGTTGTGGGTCTGGAGTCACATGTCGGCAATAACAGATAAGAATGACAGGTTTCCTTCCCTGCAGGACTTTCGTGAACTAGATGATTTTTCTGACAATCAACAATGGTTTGACCTTTAACTCCAACTTCTTTATTGAATTCAAATTCCACCATCTGCCACGAATCCTGGTCCGCAGGACATGAGCTAAATTTCTGGATTAATAATCTGGTGATAATACAATTAAGAAAAACAGAAATTGCTGCAAGTTCAGCAGGTCTGGCAGCATGTATGAAGAGAAATCAGAATTCATGTTTTGGGTTGAATGACCCTTCCTCAGAACTGGTCACTAGGCCATTTACACCCCAAAAGAGGATGTCTGACTCAATGTCTTGGTTATGCTTGTCAACATATTGTTATACCAGCTGTCTGCACCATGGATGGAATCCAGATGAGTTAAAAATAAGGTTGCACTAGTTTGATGCAAACGGATGGTGTTATTGCCATTAACCCTTCTTTGGTACCTTGACATCAAAAGGGCAGCTTGTTCTGTAAAACTGAAAGAAAGGCCACTTAAGTCAGTTTAGAATAGATTCCCTACAATATGGAAGCAGGCCCTTCGGCCCAACAAGTACACACCGACCATCTGAAGTGTAATGCACCCAGACTCATTCCCCTACCCTATATTTATGCCTGACTAATGCACCTGACACTATGGGCAATTTAGCATGGCCAATTCACTTGACCTGCACATCTTTGGATTGTGGGAGGAAATCGGAGCACCCGGGGAAACCGGGCAGACACAGGGAGAACGTGCAAATCCTACACAGTCACCCGAGTCGGGAATTGAAGCCGGGTCCCTGTTACTGTGAGGAAGCAGTGCTAACCACGGAGCCACCCCTGTGGAAGGTGGCATTTATATTATTTAATATATATTTAGTATACCTTTAGTACCTTTTATTGCACATCACAGCCACTTAGCAGCACAACTGCTTGTTGAAATCCTCATTTCTTCAAACATTTGCAACAACTGATATCACTGATGAAAGACATTGTTGACAGTGTCATCATTACCTTCACCAGTCGTGATAACACTACCAAAATGTCACGTGGATACTGAATTGAGAAGCGGATATCAAGGACATGAAGAACAGATTTGGAGATGCCGGTGTTGGACTGGGGTGTACGAGGTTAAAGATCACACAACACCCGGTTATAGTCCAACAGGTTTAATTGGAAACACACGAGCTTTCTGAGCGACGCTTCTTCATCAGGTGGTTGTTGCACCTCCGAAAGCTCGTGTGCTTCCAATTAAACCTGTTAGACTATAACCGGGTGTTGTGTGATTTTTAACCATGAGGAACAGACAGCCCCACTTGTCTCCGTAAATGTAGTACTGACTACTGAGCCCACACAGGGATAACCAGAAACGTTAAAGCGATAGGGTGACCAGTTGTTTGCTATTCAGGCTGTTCCCATCTCATTTGTGACATTGAACCAATTTTCGATTTGCAGATCTGATTGCAAGTATTAGTTGCATGAAGTCACTGTTAAAGGTGTGGTCGAAGGCAGCAGCTCACTTTTCACATAGAAGCCCCGACTCTGTTCTCCTCAAATGTTGGAATCTGAACCGAAAACAAAAGTTGCTGAAAATCACAATGGGTCAGGCAGCATCCATGGAGAGAGAGCAAGCTAACGTTTCGAATCAAGATCACTCTTCATCAGAGCTCTGGTGAAGAATCATCTAGACTCGAAATGTTAGCTTGCTCTCTCTCCACGGATGCTGCTTGACCCGCTGTGATTTACAGCTTTTTTTTTGTTTTCAGTATCATCTCTGGGCAGGTTGATTAGAACACTTGCATGGTACTTGCAACACTTTGCAGTAAGGAAGTTTGCTTTTCATTAGGTCACTAGAGGGCAGCAAACATTGTTTATCCTGGGTAAATATTTAGACTGTATGTTTATTTCACCATATTCCTTACTCTAATTTGTTTGGAAATACAATCAGAAACTACGTATCACATTTAATATTTAAGCAATAATAATGTTATTCTTTCCTTTGCTTTTCCCTGGAAGAAAAGCTGGGCAGGCTAGTTTATGTAGTTGCTGGAGTTTAGAAAAGGAATAGGCAACAGTCTCTCTCAGCTGACTGCACAGTTGCTCAGAGGTTCTGCACATGCTCGTCAATGGGCTGACAGATTGGCTTCCGTTTCCAGAAACTGCCGCTGCGTTCAGACCCAGGAGGTCTGTGCAGCAGAAAGAATAATTAGAGGGAACATTGCTAAGAGGTGACTTGATTAAAACGTATAAAATCCTGAGGGCTGTTGACAGGGTTGCTATAGAGTGAGTGTTTCCTTTTATGGGGAATCCAGAAGTAGGGAGTCATTGTTTAAAATTCAATAGCATCCATTTAAAGCAGAACTTGGGCAAAAAAAAAGCTTCTCAGAGGTTAGGAGTTTTTGGAATGCTATTCCTGGAATGGTGGTGGAAGCAAAATCTTTGAATATTTTGGAAGGCAGAGGTAGATAGATTCTGGGTAAGCAAAGTGTTGAAAAGTTATCAACGGTCGGCGGCAATGTGTATTTATGATGACAAACAGATTAGCCACAATCTTATCAAGTGGCAGCACTCCCGAGGGGCTGAATAACGTACTCCTGATTCACTTTTCCTACGTCGTTCAATTCTGTTGCCGCCTCTCCTACTATGCCATTCATTATCAGTTTGGCATGTTGTGTGTGACTTTGGGGTACAGCAGATTTGGACAGTTTTCTTCACAAACTCCAGGTGAAGGATTCTGCTGCTTCACCAAACAGCCAGGAGGCGTGGGACACTGTTTAATAAAGGGCAAGAGTCTTGACTGTCAATTGAAAATGGGATTGGAGCTCACAACTCACTGGTTTGAGGTCCATTGTTGTCTAATTATAAGAACATCCTACCATCACAGCATAAGCACTCACTGACAAAAGTGCAGAGAAAAGTCAGCTAAGAGATCAGAACTTGAAGTAAATCACAATTGGACAAGCAAACTTTCTGAAAATGCAACAAGGGATGCAGAAACGGTACATCGGAGGTATGGCTTAAATAAGTTTACAGTGTGTGGATTTTGTTTCCTTAAATCTGTCATTTGTATAGCAGTGAAAATTCATACATAACCTTTGTTAAATAAAATTGTTGCACATCAATACGCTTTCTGTTCATTGTTGAGTTTCTTCTCCTTTTCATAAAGCATAGATACTCAAAACAGGAGTAGATTATTTGCCTTTCCAACTTGCTCTGCCATCCAAAATGGTCATGGCTGACTCTCTGTTTTAATGCCATATTCCCATTTTCTTCCTATACCTCTTCATGCCATTAGAACTGAAATATTCAACAGTCTGTTCCTTGAATATATTCAGTTGACTTGGTTGCCTCAGCCTTCAGTGGTTGAGAATTTCATGGATTCACTACCCTTTGAGTGAAGAAATGTTTCCTCATCTCAGTCCTAATTAATCTGCTGTGTATTCTGAGACTGTGTCCCGTGGTTCTAGACGGTCCAGTTGGGAAACAATATCCTCTCTGCATCAACTTTGTCCAGCCCTGTTAGAATTTTATGCATTTCATTGAGATATCTCTCTCATCCATCTAAACTCAAGTGAATACAAGCCCATTGCTTTCACTGAGGTTTCTTCTGCCAAACAAAATAATAATAAAACAAAATAATAATCAAAGGAACTGCAGACATTGGAAATCTTAAAATAAATAACCTGCACCATAGGATAGCTCAGCTTCAGCAAAGAGAAAAGGCAGGAATGCAGAATTTTCACATCAATATCTATATTCAGGAAAGTCAAAAGTGGGGAAAGAAGAATGTGTTGAACTTGTGAAAAAGAAAGAAGGAATTTGCATTTATAAAGTGCCTTTCACCATTTCACATGTCAGGACATCTCACAGTGTTTCTCATGTTGTGACTTTGGCAGAAAATTGAAATAAACCCCAAGGAGGGAAACTAAAGCTGTATTTTTGGGTTGTCTGCAAAGATACAGCAGGCCAACAGTACAACTTCTATGGCATTTCTACTCCTAGTTATATTTCTATCACGTCAACAGAGATCAGCTGAATAAACTCAGGTTGGAAGGCACCCCTGCCATATTTTAGTCTGTAGGACTCAGTTACAGAGTTACTTTACCAGATGAGCCACCTTGGGAAGCCTGAGCCAGTCTTAATGGCCATCAGTGAGCCTGAGTCTTGACAAAGATTCATTTTGTCTCCTTGCTACTGTATTTGGAGGATCTTGTCACCAAATCTGAAGGTGTGTCTCCCTGAATTATAAAACTGCCATATTTCAGATGTACCTCATTAGCTGTGAAACACTGTGAGATGTCCTGACATGTGAAATGGTGAAAGGCACTTTATAAATGCAAATTCCTTCTTTCTTTTTCACAAGTTCAACACATTCTTCTTTCCCCACTTTTGACTTTCCTGAATATAGATATTGATGTGGTTAAGTGGTTGTCATTGAGTATCGAGTTTCACATCTAAGCAGCAAATCTGAATGCCAACCTACTCCATGAGGGCTCATAGGACATTTCTCCTTGATTTTGTTTCTCACCAAACATCTATTTATTTGCACTTTTTAGGAAGAATCATTGGTCATTGATTCCATATGGGAATCCTTGCTGGTTTTTATTTTCCTTTAATAGCAAAGTGCAAACCTCCAGTATTGCCCCCCACCAAGTCTCCAGAAAATTAAGATTAATGTCTGGGGACTCTGCTGGGACCAGTACTGGAGAAAAATGGTTGGCTATAAAATAGTTGCCTGACCTGCTGCGCTTTTCCAGCAACACATTTTCAGCTCTGATCTGCAGCCCTCACTTTCTCCTATAAAATAGTTTGGCATATTTTTCATCACTTTGGTAATGGTGGTCTTGTGCTTGTTCTAAAACCTATTGGAGATGGATGATGAAGGATTTCTAATCATCCAATCAGTATGCAAACTGTTGTTTATCGGTGAGTAAAATGAGACACCATGAGGCAGACATGTTGGATGACCAATGGCCGGATGTCATATGATTAAACCACCAGGAATACATTTGGTTGCAGTTGGCAACACGAATGTATAACTCAGGAATATTAATAGCAATTCAAGCACCTCAGCAACCATTGCAGTTGAAATCAGATAAACCTCGATGAATCTGGTCAGAGGAGTTTCTGGCTTGGGGATATTAACCTATTGATAATGACAATTGAACTACTGCATGCAATATACACTTTTTTCTGACAATCTTAATATCTGTTCAAATATGTATATTTTTAAATCAGAAGTAAAGAACGTAGTAAAAATGAAAATAAACATTGTTAAATCTATACCTCTATGTTTTAACTATAAAAGCAAATTTAAATGCAGACTTTTCGGAGGACGTACAGCTTCTCCAATTATAATTAAATTACATGAATGTTTATCAAGTGAACTGCCAATGAGAGGCTGGACAAGTGATTGATGACTCATGTCCATTCTGATTGTATAAATTTAAAACTAAACCAACTGGATCAAACTGAAGACATATTGGATTGAAGCCTTCACATGTAGTGTGATAGAATTAAGCTATTTTGTGATTGTTATGAAGTGTGCCGAGGTAAATATTCATGACTGTCGACTGTGCAGATGTTTTGTGTTCATGTTACGAATGCTCACATGCAGAACATTGAGCCCTGTGTAATTTATATTAGATCAAATTGTAATAAAATAGATTATTTAAAAGTTGAATGAACCATCAACAGTTTTAATGAACTACTTACAAAACTTATGCAGGTTTTTGTCAATATTTATACATCAGTTTGCACTCATAAGTTTATGTTCAGTTGTCTTAACGACAATGAAGTGCTGAATTGAGAACACTGCATTGACAAACGATGATCATTCAGCGCATATGCTTGTCATCTGTACTCTAGCTTTTCTCCAAAACACAGTAGTGTTTGGAATTGACCTGTTTGGTCTTGAGAATATCATCTGTTGTTTGGGACATACATTCATTCCTTCATTCAAACACCAGAAAATTGCAGAACTGTAGCATTCAATCATCTCGGCAAATGTCAAAGTCTATTCTGTTGAAACACCTAAATTCCACCTGATCCAATTGATTACTAGGCTTATGCATGTGAATGGCCTGGAATGATCCCAGGAATGAGAAACTTCAGTTCATTGACAACATTTGAACTGTTCTCCTTGGAGAGATGAAGGCTGAGAGGAGATATGGTAGAGGTTTTAAAAATCATGGAATGGGTTGGATATTGTAGATGGGAGAAGCTGTTCTTTTTGTAAAAGAAACAAAACTGAAATGACATAGATTTCAAGTGATATGCAAATGATATGAGAAACAAAACTTTTACTTGATGACTAGTTGGGGTATGGAATGCACTAAGTGGAAATGTAGTGGAGGAATGATCTATTTGGGTATTTAGGAGGGGATTGTATGATTATTTGGATAAAATCGTTTGCAAAGTAAAGGGGAAGAAACAGAAGATTAGCACTGGGTAATGATGCTCATGTGAGGAGTCAGTATAGGCATGATGGGCCAAATGTCCTCCTCCTGCACCATAACAGTTCTGTGATTTATAGCTTAATAATTAAAAAGATATACAGATCAGGTTTAACATAAAAATAACAGATCTGAATAACCAACATGACTATTTACAACAGCATTATAAAATGTGTTAATTGTCAAAGCTTGGCATTGAATTACTGGGTTAGAGATCTATCATCACATAATAATTCTGCGATGAGTAGCAAATAGCTCACTAATATTTGAAAAAATTTGTTCTGAATTCAGTGTGTACCTTACCACATTTTGGCTAAGTTTACTTGATGTTATTTGTTGAAATTATCTAAAGGGGATACTGTATTTTTTTAGCCTGATCAGCAGAGGATGTTCAACAGGCTTTCAATTTTGGTTGTTGTATTTTTAAGTTTCTGCTGAACTGATAGCTCGCTGATTAACTACACGTTGTAAGATAGGTTTTGGCATCCACCAGCCAAATCCACACTCAGCAGCGAGACCCCTGCTCAAAAAAATTCCATTCAGCGTAACAGAGAAACATGAAGTGACCATTCACCTCTGAGTATGTTCTGCTATCCAGTTAACTCATGGTTGATTTGCGCCTCAGTTCTATTCCCCTGCCTTTGTTCTAGACTCCCATGATTAAAAGTAAACACACAGATATGTCAGAGTGTATGACTTGTATGGAAACTTTTCAATTTTCTTTCAGTTATCGAGTTAATCAGTACCTGTGGATCTAGAAATTGCTGTCCTGATTTTATACATACTTTTTGGAAAGATCTAACTCCATTGACCCAGATTTAGTTATCCACTTGTATTTTGGCCAAAAAGAACTTTACTGCAGTGTTAACAAAACTGTGAAATCGTTTCACGTACATCATTTTCTCATAGTGAACAAAACATTCAAATTTGGTGACATACTTATTGCAGAGAAGATTATCCAGTGGCTTTCTGGGCTTCAATGTTCACTGCTGGGCTCTAAAAAAAGACTTAATATGGGAGAAATGGAGAAAATAGATTTTAAGTATTAGTCATTGTCTTGACATTGCACTATAATGCATTCATATTTGGTTCAAAGGTTAGGAGTTTCACATAGTTTTGAGAACTGCTATCAAAGTAACAATCCAAAGTCAGAGAATAGCCTAGAATATTTGTTTTGGCATTGATGGCATCTTGCATGAACACTGACTAATATCCACTGGAATTTTTTTTGTGGCATATCTAACGTGGAGTTGGAATGCTGACTGAATTAAAATTACATGACGTGCTTGAGTTACACATTACACTGACCAAACTAATAAAAAAGAAATAAATCATATTTAAAAATGTGCTTTTCATGACCTCAGGAAGTCCCAGGGCACCTGACAGCCAGTCAAGTACTTTTGAAGTACAGTCATCATTGTAATGCGAATCAGAAATTACAAGGGTAGATTTTCCTTTTAGCCTCACGGTAACACTGAAGATAGACGGTAAGGTTGGGGAGAACGTGAATTGGGGGGGGGGAAGGTTTCCCAAAATACCTGCAGTTATTTTGTCTCTTTTTCACTCCTCTTCTTTTAAAGAATCATTTTTGGAATAAGGGCTAAATAAGCCCTTAAGTTATCAGGGTTCTTACCTATTGTCATAATGCAGATAACCGATGCATTATTGAGCAAGGCCAACTATTTCATTTCCTTTCCAAATGAATAGTATTACGATGATACTAAAAATGGACTATCAATTTTTGACTTTGATAATTTGATTTTAATACCTGGAGCTTTTCATGGACCAAATGTGTTAAAAGAGGAACAACGCAAATTAAAATGGCCACAATGGTTACCTGACCAGTTTTAGGCAACCTGAGCACAGCAACCATCCTTAAGCGCCAGACCATTAAAAAGAGGGAAGCAGATTCTCACCTTTTCACTTGCTCATAACAACAGCAATAAGACAGAGCTTGCCAATTTCATGACATTCTTGGATTTCCAAAATTACACAGAGTCATTAGCAGTACCATGTATCCTTTTGAGCTTCTGGACACAGTGCATCGATTACATGAATTAGTGAAGTTGTGTTGGTCAACAGCCAAAACAGTAGCTAATGGAAAAAAATACCTATTGTCCAGGCAGTAGCCACAATGATTTCATTCTAATGCCATCATTCACAAGCCTCTGATTAGGAAACCAATATTGTTTACATTCATAACATGCTTTCTTTGTCATCTGTTATGTTTGATGATTATAACTGTTTTTGATTAATGTCACAGTGCAATCTCATTTCCCTTCCCCATTCTACTGAAAATATCATCAAATAGAACAGATTTCCTGTCCTGCAGTTCAGCTGTATATTTTTCAAACTGAAAGAGTTCAGGTGGGCCACAACGTTATTGCCACTGCCTTGCATTATTTTGAATTGTTGTGCCTATGTAAGCAGTTTTTAGGCAGGTTGTCCTCCCATTGTGTTCCAACAGATTGTAATGTAACACTGTAATTCATATACAGTGATGTCAACACTGAAAAATGTACCGTGGTTTCATTATCGCCTTCCCTACCCTCAAAAATTGCTTTTTCAATAATTTTGTGAAACATTAACAAGTCCACGTAGTTGGCAAACATGAAGTGACTTTGATAAATTGGTCATTTAAATCTCATTTATAATTTTGACAAACCTTTAGTTGATTGGAAAGATCCCATATTTAAATCAAACTCAAAACTTCCACTGTCATTGTATGAAGCTAGCATTTACAAGCATATGAAGTTTCTGATTGCATTCTTTGTTTTTTATTTTGGGAGTAGTAAAGCTGAGCATGAAGATTTCCAGGCCAACATTCTATTTTATCAACTTTTTCTGGTATTGAGTTTATGCATTCTGAATGTTATTCATTTGAACTAGTTGCCATTTTCAGTTTCAAATTACATAATTTCTCGATTCCTCCTTAACTTCTGACAGGCAAGTCACTTAATTGGTTGCCACGCCTAAACTGGCATTAAAAAATCCTGATATCAAGGAGCTGTGAGAAATTCAGTTATATAAGTGCAAGAACTTAATGTACAATGACTTGATGTATTGCTGCATTGTCTTATGAATGATAAAATCTAGGCCACACTTGGGAGTATTGTATGCTGTTCAGTCTCACTGCAGGAAGGTGCTTGATGAGTTGCTGAAATGATTAATGCGCCAGAAAATAAAATCATCAGAATACATTCAGCAAATTGACTGAAAAAGAGAAGTCTAAAGGACAATATGGTCAGGATATTCGAATACTGAGTCATAGCAGTATGCTGTGCTCAATGGGAGGTCAAATTGAATTTTGAATTGCAGTAGAAGGATAGCACAAAAAAGCCTCAACAACTTTATGCTTTAGGCTGTATGAATCCCTACGTTTCAATTTGGTCCCTATACTTGGTGAGATTTAATGGATCTCTGGAGAAGGGACAAACTGGAGTGACCAAAATGGACCCAAGGCTCTCAACTGTCAGGACAGGTTAATGAAATAGATTATTTTGTTAGAGTATAGTTTTAAAGGGAAATGTTGTCTTAGTAATCTTGTTGAGTCACTACAATGTGTTGTTGTATGTTGTACACCCTGAAACTTCAGTGCATCTGATGGAGGGGGGTGAATAATAAAGTAAAATGCTCTTTCCTGAACTGTACCCTGAAATGTTGTACCCTGCATTCATTGAGACAATTGACGACCTTCCATTGCATTCCTAATTTGAGACTTGTCGATGACAGAGGAGCTTTGGGGGTTTCAAGATGAGTTGAAATATTAAGCTTCTGTCAAATAAATGTTCAGTAACATTATGTTCGTGAACAGCTGAATAATCACAGAATGGGACAAGTGAAGAAATAAAAGATGGGTCTATGCGGAGAAACTGTAAATCCCAATAGAAGAATCATTATTAACAGCTTCGGTTCAAAAATGGAAGGAATGGTTTTCATAACCATGTCCAATTACCACCCCTTTTGTCGAGCACCATTGACCGTTTTGTTATTTAATCTCTCCTGTCCTCCTCCCTTTTCTTCCTTTTGTTCTTTCCTTTCCCCTTTCCTTATCATTTAAACCTGTTTTATCCCGACCTTGTTATAGTTCTGATGATCTGAAATGATAACTCTGCTTCTTTCCCAACAGCTGATGCCTGATCTGCTGAGTATTTCCAACACTTCCTGCAGGATGAGAATCACTGCAGGATTTTGATCAATAATGTTCGTATTTGTCAGGGTCAAGAATTGGATTGTGAATGGCTGATTAACTCAGTTGGCTAGACAATTAGCACATGATTCAGAACAAAGACAGCTAACATTAATCCTGGGTTTGCTTCCTTGCCTTCCCCGTAACAAAATCATGGCATAAACTTTTTGGCAACTGTTAATCAAGGATGCTACCTAAAGAAGGGGACTTCCATGAGCGAAAGGCAAATGATTGTTTTGGATAAGGAGTATGAAGTCTTCTTTCTCATCTTTGAACAAATGACAGATATGGCACAACCAACTCATAATATGCACAGGTCACATAGGTATGTTCCTGATGAAAAAGGATAAAGGGCTCTGGGGAGTAGGCAGGAAGGTGGAGATGAGACCAGGATAAGTTCAACCATGATCATGTTAACAAAGCAGAGTAGACTTGAAGGGCTGAATTGCCTACGTGTGCTCCTAGTTCCTATGTCACACATGATATATTGCAAGTTTAGGCATGTATTTGGCACCTAAGAAATGAGTGTGTCGACAGACCAATCAGGACCCTTCCTCTGCCCTCTTACTCACTCCTTTGATTGAGGACTGCCATACGACATCAGCTGTCTCAATTTCTCTGCTGTTTTCACTCATTCCAAACTGTCTCCTCCTGAACTTGCTGCACTTCTCTCAGGTGTAACCCTATTACTGTTATCAAACCTACAGTCCAGGGGTGGTGGGTGGGACAGCTGTTGTCTAGCGAACTGACCTCCATCTTGATGGAGATCTCTACTTTGACTGAAGGCCAACTCAATGACATATCATCCTCATTTTCCATGGACAATGACCCTACTGCCAATACCAAGCCATTGTTTCTTGGACTGTCACTGACGTCATGCTTCTCCCCAAGTTCTCCACAGCTTCTCACTTCATGAACTTTCAATTCTGAACAGGTAACTTCTAATTCATTCCAAAGATCCTAAGCTAGACTGTCCTTGAAGACCTATAATTTCAGTCTGTTCTAACTTCAATGAATTGATCACTTACCACCTTGTTCCCATTTTTAAATTTCCTCTTCTCTAATTCTCTTCCTACACCTGTGACTCTTATTGTGCCCTCTTTCACATTAAAAGTTTCCAACGTTCTGCCCTTAACCATCTCCTCTTTGCTATGGAAATCCAATCATTCTGCACCTCCATCTCTCAACAGGATGAACTGAGGACTGTCTGTTCTTACCATTCATAAACTCCTCAGACACTGAATCAGTCAATGTTCAAATGCGACAAGACCTGGACAACACCTGGCTGACAAGTGTTCAGTAACATTCGTGCTACACAACTGCCAGCTTTGACCATGTCCAATAAGAGACAATCTAACTACTGCCGCCTTGACATTCAATAGTGTAACTATGACCAAATCGCCCCACCATCAAATTTGTAGGGATTACCATTGACCAGAAACTAAAATGGACTCACCACATATACACAGTGGTTACAAGAGCAGGTTAGAGGATAGAAATACTGCGGCAAGTAACTCATCTCCTAACTTCCCAAAGCCCGTCCACCATCTACAAAGCATAAGTCAGGAGTGTGATGGAATAGTTCCCTCTTGCCTGGATGAGTGCAGCTCCAATAACACACAAAAAACTTGACCAGGATAGCGCAGCTCGCTTGTTTGGCACCACATCCACAAACATTCACTCCTTTGACCATCGAGGCTCAGTATCAGCAATGTGTACTATCTACAAGATGCACTGCAGAAATTCACCAAAGATCCTTAGACAGCACCTTCCAGACACACAACCACTTCCATCTCGAAGGACATTGGTAGCAGATGCATGAGAACACACCACCTGCAAGTTCCCATCCAGACCACTCACCGCCCTGACTTGGAAATACTGTTCCTTTACTGTTGCTGGGTCAAAATCCTGGAATTCTCTCCCTCATGGCATCGTGAGTGAACCTACAACACATGGACTGCAGCAGTTCAAGAAGGCAGCTCACCACCACCTTCTGAAGGGCAACCCAGGATAGGCAATAAGTGCTGGCCAGCCAGCGATGCTCATGTCCCATGAGTGAATAGAAAGAAACTTGAAACTTTATCTCTATTTCTCTCTTTAGAAAGGCTTCTTGGGCCATAAATAAACCATTATGTTGCGTTCCAGTCACCAGGCTTAAGGAAGAATGTGAGAGTTTTAACATTAGCATTATAACATTTCAGCATAATTCTTTACAATTATTTTTCCAACGGTATTTCCCTTCAAGATCCACTTCTGTTCCTCCTGTTTGTGCCCACGTCGCAGGGAAAGAGGATGGTCCAGCTGCCAACAGTGTCATACTGACTTAACCTGGAACTTAGTTGTCAAAGAAATGTGAATTAATATCATGGTCTGGTTCCTGTGGTCACAGACCACTGATACAATATGGAACAATGGACTTTTCTCTTCATGAATGGAGCTGCATTTGAATTCTGAGCGTGTATAACCATACGCACAGTTGCTTATACCTTGGACTCGTGAGAATCCAACTATAGAGGCTGAAGTGTTGGACTTCTTCCTTCCTGCTGGCTGTTTTCCACGGGAAGAGTGATGTGAATCCTGAACCCTGGCAAGTGGTTATATTTTCAGGCAATTTTAGACTGAAGATTGAGGTGTCACTGAGATTTCTCACACTGGCCTGGAATGAGTCTGCTGCAGCTGTAACCTTGACTGGATGACAAAGCTGTTTCTGTGCTGTGACTAGTCTCCAAGGGTTCGGGAATGCTTGTTGTTTTGAGATGGTTTGCTGTTAGAAGCTTAGTCAGCACAGGCGTGTTTCTGTAAATAAGTTTAGTTCAGCAATTCTGGACCTAAACACGAGTGTTGCATTATGACCAAGTGAGATGGTGAATCAAATCCCCTTATTTTAACTCCCTCATGGACGGTCATAACAATTACTTTCATTTCCTTTTATTTTTGCACACAGCTATGACACTTTAATTAAAGTGTAATTCACTGGATTTTTAAAATTCGCTCATGGGATGTGGATGTTGCTGGCTAGACCATCATTTATTGCCCATCCAGAACTGCCCAGAGGGCAGTTAAGACTCTACCATGTTGCTGTGAGAGTCACATATAGGCCAGACCATGTCTAGAGTTAATGGTAGGTGTCTTTTCCCTATGATGAGCGGATTTCAAGACTAGGATTTCAAGGTGAGAGGAGGGAGATTTAAAAAAAGACATGAGAGGCAAATTTTTTACACGGAGGGTGGTTCGCATGTGGAACGGACTTGCTGAGGAAATGCGTGTACAATTACAATATTTAAAAGATGTTTGGATAGATACATGAATAGGAAAGGTTTGTAGGGAAATGGGCCAGGAGCAGGCAGGACTAGTTTAGTTTGGGATTATATTTGGCATTGACTGATTGGACTCAAGTGTCTGTCTCTGTGCTGTATGACTGATTTCCTTCCCTAAAGGGCCTTTGTGAATCACATGGGTTTTTCCTAATAATTGACGGTTGAATCATGGTCATCATTAGATCCTTAATTCCAGATTCTTTCTTGAATTCACATTTCATCATCTGCCATGGTGGATTTGAATCTGGGTTCCCAGAACATGAGGTGAGTTTTTGGATTAATAATATAGCAATAATACCACTGGCCAATCCCTCCTCTGGATTCACATGAATGAACTAATTACCAAGGTTTTCTTGAGTGAAAGACAGAGGAATATTATTACTTGAGAAAAAGAATAAAAATGCTACATCAAACAACTACACAAGCACAGGTAATATGGGAGCAGTGCCTGCTACAGATAGGAAGAATAGGCTATGCACTTTTTAAAAAAAGTCTTCTGAATCTTTTGAATGCAGAGTAACACCAACATTATGGGTTCAATTACTGCAATGGGCTAAGGCGACCATGAAAAACTGACCATGGGGGCGGCACGGTGGCTCAGTGGTTAGCATTGCTGCTTCACAGGACCAGGTTCCTGGGTTCGATTCCCACCTGACTGTGTGGAGTTTGCACATTCTCCCCGTGTCTGCGTGGGTTTCCTCCGGGTGCTCCAGTTTCCTCCCACAGTCCAAAGATGTGCCGGTCAGGTGAATTGGCCATGCTAAATTGTCCATAGTGTTCGGTGCATTAGTCAGGGATAGATGTAGGGAATGGGTCTGGGTGGGTTGTTCTTCGAAGGGGCGGTGTGGACTTGTTGGGTTGAAGGGCCTGTTTCCACACTGTAATCTAATCTAATCATGCATTCCAAGAACTCCCCACCTATGTTCGGGCCAAGAACTCCCCACCTACGTTCGGGCCAAGAACTCCCCACCTACGTTCGGGCCAAGAACTCCCCACCTACGTTCGGGTCCAGCAACACATTTCCAGCTCTGATCTCCAGCATCTGCAGACCTCACTTTCTCCTCAACTCTTCTTCTCAGCCTCACTTCTTGCCTGACGCATGGTGATCCTCAGGTTAAACCACTGTCAGTTGTCCAACTAACATGAGAGCATTGTGGTGTTAGATTTTAAACCTGAAGCCAATTGTTTGATTCTTGACTCATACTCATGACTCATAATATCTCTTCCACTCTGCTTTGCTCCTTGAAGCAGCTGTTGATATATGACTACTTGTGTATTTCTGAGTCTGCCCCATTGCTCTTTCAATTTGATAGTTACAGGTAATCTTCTGATGTTCATTATGTGCAACCTACCAGGATTAAATGGGGGATGCAATGTTTCTTAGAGTTGACTCAGTTTGGCTGATTTCAGTCTTTAGATCTCAGTGTAAATGGATTTTGTTTAATCCATACGGGTTCCTGGATTTTCCAAAATCTGTCGTCAGGTGAGCACAGCAGCCATTTTATGTCAACATTTGTCCTCTTTCAAAACTGTTTTTAGTCCATAAAGGTCTCAGATATTAAAGTTAAATGATGGAGATTGAATATCAATAGTGCACATTTACTTTTATTGTAGCACTCAAAAAGTTTGTATCGTAATGTGATTTTTCAGAAATGCCTGAGAGTCTTCTTCTCCTATCTCTCCTCCTCTCAAACTTGCAAATGTGGAGGTGTGCCTAAAGAGATATCCACAGCCAGATAGTAGTAAGTTCTTTAACAGTTACTGTTATGCAATCATTGAAGGGGTTAGTTAGCTCATTTGGCTGGATGGTTGGTTTACAATGCAGACTAACACCAACAATGTGGGTTCAATTCATACCATGGCTCAGCTTTCCATGAAGGACTCCCTTCCTCAACCTCACCACTTGCCTGGTACATGGTAACCCTCAGGTTACACCACCATCAGTCATTTTTGTAGTGTGAAAGCAACTCTATGATCTGGAAGGACACTGGCAAATTTGCATTTTACGATCATTACCAAATGACGCAGTACAGATTTCAGGGCCTCCCAGGAACTTTTCACACTTTTTCTGTTACAAGACAAAAGGTGCACAACAGCTATCGGCTGCTCAGGAACAAAGCAGCGGGAGCAATGCTCCTTTAAGAAACAGCTCAACCTTGGAAGGGGTCACTTTAAAGAAAAACTCAACCAAATAGGTGTTGCACCATCTACTGCATTAGAACAAGATCCCAACAGTTTGGCAAATTTGAAGGCTAGAATTAATAACCTTTTGCACAAAGTGGAGGATCCAAGTGACAAAATAGAGTTTTATGGTATTAAATGAGCCTCAGCCGTCACCACCCAATAATTTGCCACCTAACAATGCTGTAACATCACACTTCACAGTCACCAGGCCCAGTGACACTCAATGCAGTTAGGAAGCAATTGTTACCGAATCCTAATCGCCTTTTTACAAATGCCCAATGTGTAAAACACAGCAAGAAATTTTCCACCTAAAGTATTTTTTTGTTCTGGAATTTCATGCCTTTCTTTTTGTCATTGACTGGGGTGCAATTTTCCCAGAATCTAAAAGATGTAGGTAATGGCAAGAACCTTTGGAAACAATTGCAAAAATAATAAAGTGTGATTCTCTATGTTGAGAGAAAGAAATCTTCTTCACTTTACTATTATAACAGTAGATGAGAATCACGCTGGTGAATGACAAGGGTCCTATTTACAAGAATAGCACATTATTAATCTCACCTCCTTCCATATGCAGGTTGCTATTCCCCAAGGCAGCAGACATATCAATTTCTGACTTGAAAGTCAGAATGGTTACTTGATGACTTCAGCTTTCCAGCATCTTTTTTGGGCCTCCATTTTGACCATAATTTCTCACAGCTCAGGGCAGGTCATCCTCCATGAGTCGTGAACATCTGCACCCTATGTCCTCAGAAGGAAGCATGGGCAAAGCTTCAGCCTCCCACATCATCATGGCACTTAGAGGATGACTCTGCAGTTCCGTACTGCCCCCTGGAGCTCACCAACACCTTACACTGAAGTGCTGCTGCCAGGTTGCTTTGCACACAAGAAGAGGCATTCATTGAATGGCTGGGCCTCCCTCAGTGGGGTGTTATGGACAAGACCAAACCCCCTTCAAATATATGAAAATGATAGCCTAGACCCTAACTTTTATCTTATTTAAAGGCAAGTATAAGATGTTGTGTTCCAGATCTAATTCAATTGTTTACACTTCACAGCTTTTAGCAAATCACAAACACAGCGTTTCTACTTTTTTTCCCCTAATTTCGTCTTCTTCTGCATGTACTTCCAAGGTTTGTGTGCACATTGACCTCTGGAACTGAAAGTCAATGCTTTGAAATAATCTGCATGCTGGTCAATGTGTGTGTACACAAGGAGTGGCAGCACAACTGCACGGCTTACACAGAACACTAGTCTTAGAGAGTGCAGGGTTGCTTCCCTCTCACATTGAACTGTAAGCATGTCAGAACATGCCCTTATATGAAATGATGTATTTCTTGGATGATGTGGGGGGGGGGGGGGTGGGGGGGGGGGGGGATGTGTGTGTGTGACAAGGTTTCAATAATCCTACTGCTATTATAATATCATAGTTTATTTCCACAATGTGCTTGTGCTGCTAACATTTAATTAATGTCTAATATGCTAAAGGCCACATGGAAGCCCTCTTTGTCGATGGCCTCCATGTCTAACTTTATTGAGGCTTATGTTGAACATATCTGAAATATAATATTCTATTTATAATGAGATGCATAGACCTGCAGAAGGTTTTCTTTCCCGGCCCTTCCACTACATCTAAGTGCAGTCTCAGTGTCCACAACTGGGATGGAGGGAGCTGTCCTATACTGGAGCCTGCTGGACTTGAAAGGTTAGCCAGATGACTCTGGAGGTACTTGTAACCAGAAGGGGAGAGATTCTCTGCATGTCCTGTCCAGATGCAAGCTCACCTTCCTCAGTTTGAGTTTACACAGGGCAGGCTGGAGGTAGGGTGTTGGGCACACTAGCATGTTCTGAGAGTAGACTGCTGGGGAACTGTCCTTGGTTTCTCCTCTATAAGGGTTCCAGGAAGAAATACCTGGAGGGAAGCCAATGTTCCTTTATTCTTGATGCTGAGCATCAATGGCTGAAGTGATGGAGTCTGGGTCTGTATGCACCAGTGGTAACCACTGAGGGTTTTGCTGGACCTGGCTCTCCATGGCAGATATGTGTACACTATAGCTAACATGATATGGGTAAAACTGGTGGATTCCAACAACCTTCAATCCTGTTCATCATGTATCTCTGACAAACTTGCCTGCTGCTACTGTGACTGTTTAAGCCTTCTCACAAAGTTCTTACTGGCTGATACCGGCTCCTGCCTAGAATTGAGCAGGTGCCTGATTTTCAGCAATCCTCTGAGTGCCAGTGACCTGGGACATTTCATCCTTGGTTAGATGCACAGATGTGTCGGTGTAATGCTCACCAGAGTGTGCTCTTGACTCTAATCTGGCTAATGTGCTCAACAAGGTCAGTAACAGCTGATGGGGTATACAGGGGATAACCTCATCAGTGCCTCCTCTGAGGGGTCTGTGCCTTCATTCATTTGGTCTCTTGTAGACAGGACCGATGTGGATTCTGCTGGTGTCTGCATAAGACAAGAGAGACAATGAGTTGTGCAATTGGGATGGAGTTTTGCACATCTTAAGATTACATTCAAGGTGGTGATAGTGGCAGAGCTGTGAAGGACAATAAAATGAATCTGACTTGATTTTTGGGACACGGATGTATTGGCATCACCACAAGTGGCTGCTGTCCTTTTCTTGTGAGTTCAAGGATTCTCTCCTGGTATGGAATGAGCAGATGTATATCACCCATCCCACCATTCCAGCCCTAATGTGGAGCAGTTTTCTCTGGCAATGTGATGAAGGGAATGAGTGAGTGAGCTGAACATGGCTCAAACAGCTGCTATTGGTGATACAGATGTAGGAAAGGCTTCCGGAGTGAATGAAGAGGAATTGAAAAGGGCAGGAAAGGCTCCTAGTTTGGGGCATGGAGTTGGTGAAAGCTATTCGGGACAGATGCTGCATCAGTAGTGAGCTTTATAGACCATGAGCCTTGGTGGAAGGTAGGTGTAGTTGCGAAGTTACAGTGAGTGTGAGGTAGCACTTAGCCTTGCAGCATTGCTGACCGTTTCTCAAGACTGTGGACCCTGATCTGACAGGGACAACTACCTCAGACCAGGCTGGCAGTGTCTGGTGTCCTGGTTTCTTCTGGCTGCGCTGGAGAAAGAGGGTAGTTCTCTTCTTCATAACCCCATCCATCAAGGCTTTCAGATCCCTGGCTATAAAGTGAAATTGCCACTTCTCTCTCTGTCATGTTACTTGAAATTGCAGAAGAAGACACTAAGGACAGTTCCCGGCTTGTAGTATTGGACGGGATGCATGGATGGGGTATAAATATTGGCAGAAGTGAGGACTGCAGATGCTGGAGATTAGAGTCAAGATAAGAGTGGTGCTGGAAAAGCACAGTAGGTCAGGCAGCATTCGAGGAGCAGGAAAGATCGATGTTTCGGGCAAAAGCCCTTGATGAAGGGCTTTTGCCCGAAACGTCAATTTTTCCTGCTCCTTTAACTATTGGCCCCTCCCGCCTAAAAGTTGGACTATTCTGGCAATAGCAAACACTAGCCCGTCTCGGCTGATCTCAAGACCAGCGCTGGAGTAGTGAGATGCAGAATGAATGGGATGAACAGTGGAGAATTGTGAGAGAAATGTTGCTGGAGCTAATGGCTGGAATTCCTCCATAAAACTCCCTAAAATTAACATTTAATCAACAGATGTGAAAGTTCAGTTCAGACACTTAACGCTGCTGCCCTGATGGAAATTGGTAGATGGGATCTGGGTTACATACCTGCTCGAAAGTTGCCTGAATCCTGCAGGATTAGATTTTAACCTGTTTTTCTGTGACAAAGGAATCCTCTCTGATGATGCTAAGCAGGATCTAATGGCATTGTAGCTCAGATTCCAACCGGGAAACCAATACAACAATCCTATTGTGTTAAACCAAGCCAAAACAGGATCAACTAATGTTTTACATCTCTTTACAGGGCCAGATGGAGCTGGAGTGGAGTGAGCTGCCTGAACATTATTTTCAGTCCATTATTTTTTCCCTTCCTTGTTACCTGCCATCTGTTGCTGAGATAAATCCTCAACCTATATTACTCGGAACCTGTGTGTGTGAGAGTGGCCCAAAAGAAGTTTCCTTCCATTAATTTGTCCTACCTGTGGAGAAGCATCTGGGTCTCCACTGAGAGCTTTTCTATAGTGACAGTTAATATTGTCAGAATTCTGGAGACACCCCAGTGATTGCCCAGATGGTTATTAATAATAGAGATGCACTCTGTTGGAATGGATATTATACAATACGCTAAGTTGAGAAATTGTCACACATAAAAGTGAACCTGTGGATGTTCATACTTTAGTTTCAGCTTGCATTATTTGTAATTTTAATTTGACAACAAAGATTAAGAATTGAGGCTGAAATTGTTTGGTGAACCACTTTCAGTTTTTTGACATTTTTAGGTTTGGCTTTGTTTGCTTGTTTACTTATTTATTGTTAGAAATGATAGCAGGTATTATGCAAAATTGTTATAATAGGAGTGAGAATATATTTTATAAAAACAATGACATATACCTGTAAAGATAGCTGATGAAGTTTATACAAAACTCCATTGTTTGTTATAGTAGGAGTGAGAGCATATCTTATAAAAATAATTACATATACTTGCAAAGATAGCTGATGAAGTTTATGCGATACTCCTTTGTTTGTTATAATGGGAGTGGGAATGTATCTTATAAAAACAATGGCATATACTTGTAAAGAAAGCTGATGAAATGGTGAATAAGATGCTCAAATCATATATAAAATTAATAAAGATGAGTAAGGGTGATTTTCTGAGGTCTGCAACCAGGTGAAATGGGTCTCCCGAGCAGTGTGCACAAGAATTACTAAAATAAAACAAAGAACTATGGGTATTGGAAATCTGAAATGACAATACAAAGTATTGGAGAAACTCAGCAGGTCTGATATCATTTGTGAAGTGAAAAACAAGAGTTAACAACTCACCATCAGGAGAGCCCAGATCCAGCGATTATGGTCTAAGAATACTAGGTAGATCATTTCAAACTGAGATGAGAAGAAATTTCTTCACCTCATTTCAGAGTAGTGAGCTTTTGGAATTCGCTGCCACAGAAAGCAATTGAGGCCAAAACATTGTATGATTTCAAGATGGAGTTGGATGAGACTAAGTGGGTCAAAGGATATTCTTCGAGGAGAAAGTGAGGTCTGCAGATGCTGGAGATCGGCCTGTGCCCGAAACGTCGAATCTCCTGTTCCCTGGATGCTGCCTGACCTGCTGTGCTGTTCCAGCAATAAAGTTTCAAGGTGATCAGCCATGATCATAATGAATGACAGAAGAGGCTCAAAGGGTCAAACTGTCTGCTCCTGTATACTCTTAACTCTTTCTACTCTTTCTATACTCTTAACATTCAAAATTAACATGAGTTAATTCTCATTTCACAGACAAACAATGGTGCAACATCCTGCATAGCACATCAAAAAGCAAATATGGTCAAGATAAATTATATGGATTTCTCAGCAAGTTACCCAAATAGTAGTGACACTTTGGGTCATCAAATCTCATTAAAGTGTCGCCTCCTTCACAAATAAATTGTCAAATCTTCACTTGCAAAGATCTAGCGTTTCCTCAAAACTTCTCCAACTCAGGCTGCCTCAGTGATGCTCTCATCCTTATCAACTGTTTCTTCTAAGATCAAGTTTGCCAGGATTCTTGAGACTCCTTGCAAATGTGTAATTACCAGCACCATTTCAGCTTTTTAGCCGACAGCCAACCTCACTGCATTGGCGCAGTCCCTGGATTTTTCTGCATTTCAGATGTTTTCAGCTGCACCAACCAAGCTGCTTCCTCCAGCCTCACTATCATTTGTATGCCTTCTAATGTGACTTACTCTCACTAACTTTCCAACTGAGCTGTAAGTGCTCCAATTACTGAACTGCTTCCCATAGGATTCCCTGAATACCAAATGCACTGATCTAACAACTATTTTAGCTGCATGGAGCCTCTTCGCCTGTTACTGGCTAACTCTCTAACTAAAGCTGATTAATCCTTGAACTCACTGATTCTTGAATCTATTAAAAAACCTGTCTGTTCCTAGGCAAGATTAAATATAACCAGCATTGGTACATCTTGTGCCTTAAATGTTGCAACTCCCAGCAACTACGTAATTTTCAGCTTTGTAATGCACGCATGCACGCACACACACTTTTGGTTTGATTCATCTTATTTTCAAAGATTCATGTTTTTATTGTGTGTCACTAACATTCATTTCAATCCTGATTTGTATAATAAGCAGTCGTCGATTTGAATCCATAAATAGTTGTGCTATGTCAACTGCAAACATATGACTTGGTCAACAAGATTGCAATCCTGGGAGATCTGGCTTCAATCTCACTGGTTTGCAATCTCTCAGTTTTAAAAAATGTACACAGACGCTGTCATGAACACAAATGTTGCACAGATGTGTATCTTCTTTTGTAGCACTGTGGAAAACTGCTGTGAACTTAATGAATGCCAATTGCCCCAGTGAACGTATCTTCAGTTCTTTGCCTGAGGGAAGATTGTGATTGTTTACCAATTCCTGCAGCAAACTGCATGATTTGTTTCAACACACATAGAGTAGTTAAAGCCCAAAGTTTGCCTCAGCCAGAGAACAGTCTTTAAACCCTGTGCAGTTGGCAGAAGCCAACATTGTGCTGAATAAAAGGAATACTTTAGGTAAGTTAGTTAGGCTAAAGGAAGACACAGCCTACTGGAGTGCTTCCTCGTCCCTAAGGCAGTTGAGGAAGGAAGTTGCCAAAGCAATGGAAATTATATCTCTGGGCTCAATTGATTGTGGGTTTATGTTGGAGGAATAGAGAGCCAATCAAAATAATAACAGGGTGGCAGTAAGAAAAAAATTGAGAATCTTTTAAGGATGAAATTAGCAAGTATCTAAATAAAGAAAAATAGTTGCAAGTTACTAGCATAAGTCTTTAAAAGCTGAAAATGTGTTGCTGGAAAAGCGCAGCAGGTCAGGCAGCATCCAGGGAACAGGAGAATCGACGTTTCGGGCATAAGCCCTTCTTCAGGAATGAGGAAAGTTTGTCCAGCAGGCTAAGATAAAAGGTAGGGAGGAGGGACTTGGGGGAGGGGCGTCGGAAATGTGATAGGTGGAAAGAGGTCAAGGTGAGGGTGATAGGTCACCTACCTATTATCTTAGCCTGCTAGACAAACTTTCCTCATTCCTGAAGAAGGGCTTATGACCGAAACGTCGATTCTCCTGTTCCCTGGATGCTGCCTGACCTGCTGCGCTTTTCCAGCAACACATTTTCAGCTCTGATCTC
>NC_057740.1:24980824-25014748 GCF_004010195.1 Chiloscyllium plagiosum | reverse complement strand
GACCTCTCCGCCCCCACCCCAGTCTGACCTATCACCCTCACCTTGACCTCTTTCCTCCTATCACATTTCCAACGCCCCTCCCCCAAGTCCCTCCTCTCTACGTTTTATCTTAGCCTGCTGGACAAACTTTCCTCATTCCTGAAGAAGGGCTTATGCCCAAAACGTCGATTCTCCTGTTCCCTAGATGCTGCCTGACCTGCTACGCTTTTCCAGCAACACATTTTCAGCTCTGATCTCCAGCATCTGCAGACCTCACTTTCTCCTCTAAGTCTTTAAAAGCGCAAACAGCTTATGCAAATACTTCACAGAATTCTTTGAAGGGATCACAATGGTGGTTGGAAGAATTACAATGGAGATCATGTGCATGAACTTCAGAAAAACCGTTGACAAGCGCTTTACCGGAGACAATACAACAAATTTAGTATGAATAGAATTATGGAGAGGTTTGGATAATGGATTAAATATTGGTCAGAATGGAGAAAAAAATGGTTGGTGTTAAGGACACTTTATCAAATGGTTGGAAATGGACAATAGTATTCCACAAGGTTTACTTCCAGGGCTACGTCTGTTCCCTAAAAAAAAATCAAGGAATTGAATAATGAATTAAAAGGACTGATGTTCAAATTTGTAGACAATAGGAGATTGTTAGTTGTATAGTTGATTCTTGAGAAGACGATTTACAAAGCTACAAATGGATCTTGATGAGGGAATGGGGTAAAATGTGGTAAAATGTGGGATGTGTTTCACTTTGCGATAGACTAATAATTAATATATCCTGAGTGAAAGTTAGCTCATTGTCATGGATCAGCAAAAGGATTTGGGATAAAAAAAAATGCTTTCTGATTGAAACTTGAAGGCCCCATTAGGTCTCTTGACATCAGGGTAAACTTGGGGAAGAACTATCTGATTACTATCCACTGCTCTCTTTCAGCTGATCAATCAATGCACTTCTGTATTTAAGACTATACAGAAAAGGCATGTCAGGTAGCAAAGGCATAGATTGTACTCTGGGTGTAGGACTTTAATGTATAACTATCCCATGTAGACTGCAGCAATGTAAGAAGGTGGCTCATTGTCACTTTCTCAAGGACAATTACAGAAGGGCAATAAATACTGGCCATGCCAGGAACAATCTGATCACGTGAATGAATACATGAAACATCCAGTGTGACTATATTAATTTTGTGAAACCTGCCGATTTACAAAACAACGTACATCAAACTTCTTCATTGACAACTTTATGCAAGTCCATTTTTGTCCATCCCCTAATATTTGCAAAGCTTCCTCTCTTTTTTTTGAATGTGCTCAATTTTTATTTCAAAATGTTTTTGCCAAACTCTTCAGAAAAACATAGGACACCTTGGATATGCAGGTATGACAATTCTGACTGGCTGACAATCATCCTTTTTGATTACCTTGGAAGTTTGAATTGGCCACTCTTTTCTGAACATTCCCTCCTTTATTTCAATGTACACTATATTCACCGTCATGCTCATGTGTCTCATAACTGCTATGTTTTGTCTTTAATTAAGGTTAGATATTTGTTCTGAAGATATTTGTCATACAATCCAAAATAATCATTTAGTTCCTACAATTAAATTCACTTACTGTAATTTTTGTTCAATGATTGTACATATTTATAAATCCATAAAACATTGGAACAGAAATAGGTCATTCAGCCCATGAAATCTGCTCTGCCGTTCAATAACATCATGGCCGATTTGATAATCCTCAATTCCATTTAGAGTCATAGAGATGTACAGCGTGGGAACAGACCCTTCGGTCCAACCTGTCCATGCTGACCAGATATCCCAACCCAATCTAGTCCCACCTGCCAGCACCCGGCCCATATCCCTCTAAACCCTTCCTATTCATATACCTATCCAAATGCCTTTAAATGTTGCAATTCTACAAGCCTGCACCACTTCCTCTGGCAGTTCATTCCATACATGTACCACCCTCTGTGTGAAAAAGTTACCCCTTAGGTCTCTATTATATCTTTCCCCTCTCATCCTAAACCTATGCCCTCTAGTTCTGGACTCCCCGACCCCAGGGAAAAGACTTTCTCTATTTATCCTATCCATGCCTCTCATGATTTTGTAAACCTCCATAAGGTCACCCCTCAACCTCCGACGCTGCAGGGAAAACAGCCCCAGCCTGTTCAGCCTCTCCCTATAGCTCAAATCCTCCAATCCTGGCAACATACTTGTGAATCTTTTCTGAACCTTTTCAAGTTTCACAACATCTTTCTCATAGGAAGGAGACTAGAATTGCACACAATGTTCCAAAAGTGGCCTAACCAATGTCCTGTACAGCTGCAACATGACCTCCCCAACTCCTGTACTCAATACTCTGACCAATAAAGGAAAGCATACCAAACGCCTTCTTCACTATCCTAACTACCTGCGACTCCACTTTCAAGGAGCTATGAACCTGCACTTCAAGGTCTCTTTGCTCAGCAACACTCCCCAGGACCTTACCATTAAGTGTATACGTCCTGCTACACTTGCTTGTCTTTTTGCCATAATTTTTGATTCCCTTAGTGACAGGAAATCTGTGTGTGTCACCTTGAAACTACTTATTGAAAGTACATATGTATCCCATCACTATTGCAGCTTGCTGTGCATTAGAAAAATATAAGGATTTAGAATTTATAATCCCTATGGTGCAAAAGTGTTAAGTCAGCACCAACCCTCCAAAGAGCATCCCACTCAGACCCCTACCTTATCCTCGTAACCATACTTTTACCATGGCTAATCCACCTAGCTTGCACATCCCTGTACACAATGGGTCAATTTAGCATAACCAATCCATCTAACCTGCCCATATTTGGACTGTGGGAGGAAGCCAGAGCACCTGATACAAAACCACACAGACACAGGAAAAATGTGAAAGTCTACATAGACAGTCACCCCAGGCTGAAATCAAACCCAGGTCCCTGATGCTGTGAGGCAACAGTGCTAACCACTGAGCTACTGGGCTCCCGAGCAGGAGAATGTCATACAATTCCTTGATCTGTTTGAACATTCAATAAAATTATATTCCATATTAACTCCACTTTCCTAAGTTAACCCATATCACTGATTCCTTTCGGCTCTTTGATAATATATTTAATGTAACATCTTCTGACTACATACATCCCACCATTGTAAAAATTCATTAGATTCAGGGAAAGTTCCTTTGGATTGGAAAATTTAACTCCTTTATTCAAACAGGGAGGGTGACAAAAAGCAGGAAACAATAGACCAATGAACTGCCATAGGGAAAATGTTAGAAGTTATTATTAAAGATTACAGGGCACTTGGATAAATCTGAGGTAAGCAGGAAGAGCTAACACAGTTTATCAAAGACAATTCATATTTAACAAATTTATTGGAGTTCTTTGAAGAAATAACTTGAGCTGTGGATACAGAGGACCAGAGGATGTATTGTACTTAGATTTCCAGGAGGCATTTGATAACATGCCACATCAAAGATTATTGCAGAAAATAACAACTCATGGTGTGGGGTAACATATTGGCATGGATAGACGATTAGCTGGCTAACACGAAGCAGAGATTAGGAATTTATGGGTCTTTTTCAAGCTGGCAGAGTGTCATATGGGAAGTGACTCAAGGGTCAGTGCTGAGATGTCAATTCTTTGTAATTTATGTAAATGATTTGCACAAAGGAACTAATTGTATAGCAGCTAAATTTGTTGATGTCACAAACATCGGTTGGAAAGTGAGTTGTATACAAGACATGAAGAGCTGACAAAGGATTAGAGATAGATTAAGAGAGTGGGCAACGGCTTAGCAAATGAAGTATAATGTGGGAAAATGTGAAATTGTCTACTAGAAAGATTAAAAAGAAGAAAATTATGTAAATGGTGAGAGGTTGTAGAGAGATTTGGGTGTCTTAGTAAATGAATTAAGGAAGGTTTATTATGCAGGGATAGAAAGTAATCAAGAAAAGTTTTAGCATGTTATGCTTCATTGCAAGAGGAATTGAATGTGAAAGTACAGAGGTCATGTTTAAGTTATGCAATTAGAAACACTTCAAAGTAGGTTTACCAGTGGAAGACTGGAAATGAGTGCATTGCTTTCTGAGGAAAGGCTGGATAGGTTAGACCTGCATTCCGAGAGGCCTGCATACTTAATTGATTTGGAGATGCCGATGTTGGACGGGGGTGTATAAAGTTAAAAATCACACAACACCAGGTTATAATCCAACAGGTTTAATTGGAAGCACACTAGCTTTCGGAGCGACGCTCCTTCATCAGGATGAAGGAGCGTCGCTCCGAAAGCTAGTGTGCTTCCAATTAAACCTGTTGGACTATAACCTGGTGTTGTGTGATTTTTAACTTTACACTTAATTGAAACATGTATGATTCTGAAGGACCGTGGAAAGGATGTTTCCTCTTGTGGGACAAACTAGAACTAGTAGTCATGGTTTAAAAATAAAGGATCACCCATTTAAAACAGATGAGGAAAGCATTTTTTTCAAGAGGATTATAAGCCTTTGGAGTTGCTTTCCTTAAAATGCAATCAATGAAGATAGATTCTTGACTACCAAGAGGATGAAAGATTATCAGGGATTTGCAGGAATGTAAAATTCAGATTAAAGTCAAAAACCATGATCTTTTTAAATGGCGAAACAGGCTTGAAAGGCCTAGTGGTCTACTTTTGTTTCTTATTCATATATTTGTATGTCACTCGAACACAAAGGCTGCTTACTTCCAGTCCCAAAAAGTGCTTGACTCCACCTTGACCTCAACTGCTGCTGAAACTGTCTTCAATACCTACAGGGCAATATTTTCACACAGAGGGTGGTACGTATATGGAATGAGCTGCCAGAGGAAGGAGGCGAGTACAATTGCAACATTTAAGAGGCATTTGGATGGGTATATGAATAGGAAGGGTTTGGAGGGATATGGGCCAGGTGCTGGCAGGTGGGACTAGATTGGGTTGGGATATCTGGTCAGCATGGACAGGTTAGACAGAAGGATCTGGTTCCATGCTGTCCATCTCTATGACTCTATGACTCTAATACTCTGATAGCCCTGGACTTGATTATTCCAAGGCATTCTTGGCCATCTCTTCCACTCTCCGTAAACCTGAGCGCATCCAAAACTCTGCCCATATCTGAACTTGCATCAAGCACACTTCACCTGGGCTCGATAGTAGTCATGACTTGGAGGTGCTGGTGTTGGACTGGGATGTACTGAGTTAAAAATCACACAACACCAGGTTATAATCCAACAGGTTTAATTGGAAGCACTAGCTGCTCCTTCATCAGGTGGTTGGGAAGACCCAGGATTCTTACAATTGTGTACTCCACAACCACCTGATGAAGGAGCAGCGCTCCGAAAGCTAGTGCTTCCAAATAAACCTGTTGGACTATCACCTGGTGTTGTGTGATTTTTAACTTTATTCACTTGGGCTGATAGCGTTTGAGTCAGAAATGCTTCAATTTTGAAATTGTTATCCTTTTTAAAAAATTCACTAGAGATTTGATTTTGTTCTTCCACCCACCTCAACCCACCCCCCCCCCACCCCCACCGCCCAAACCCTTTCCCTGCATCCTCTGCCAACCGGATAATCCTCACACATGTTCTTGGCAATTGCTTTACTATTGCTCACTGTGCCTTCACTTGCCTAAATTCTAAACTCTGGAATTTCCTCCTTTGTTTATTTCACATCCCTATCTCCCTCTTGTCCTTTAAGATGCTTCTTAAACATGACATCTTTGTCAAGCCTTTTATTCATTTCTTACATGTCTGACTGACAAATATTTTTCCGCAAATCATTCTTGTGGAGAGCCTTGGGACATTTTACTATGTTAAAAGTGCTATCTAAATTAAAATTGTTGTTGCTATTGAAAGACAACTCTTCCATGAACAACTACTTATTATTAATGTTTTGGTGAAACTAAACAACCTTGTGTACAGCCAGATTGTCTGCAAGCAATAGATGGGCGTGGATTATTGAGCTCTAAAAATTCTTGCGTACAATTGTAAGTTCACCTGCATAAATTTACATATCATGGAAACTGTCTTCCAAAATGTTAATGATTTGTGATCTGTTGTTGTTTCTGTTCCCTCCAGACTTGAATCTTTTCTTCCTGTTTATCAGTTTGAAACGCTTCATCCAGCACTACACAAGGATGTGTACCAGAAATAAATCATCAGGAAGTGAAAAGCTTGGATTGACCTGGAGTGTTGGCACCAGCTCATACTTTTAAGGCCAACTTTGCTTTTTATTTGATTGGCAAGCTGTTCCAGGATTTAAAATGCAAAAGGTTGATGTGTATTGAGCTGCCAGAGAAAATCATACAGGGTACCCCAAGGATACAGCCGCAACTTGTGAAGAAAAACCATCAGGGCAATAAACTTTGAGTACAGGGATGGCCTGCTGTTATATATGAAAGTATAAAGCTCAGGGATGTAATGAAACACAGCACCACGTATACAGGTTCGGACGCCTCAACTATGACATCCTTACTGTACCAATTAATTATTGGATGCTTCAGAAAATAGCAGGAATTGCTCCAATACTTACGAAGGATTATGATTCTAGACTGGGAATAGGGGAGTAAAGAACTACCCTTCCAGATGAGAAACTGCAGTACTGTTAGTGATTAAAGAAAACATTCTGGCAGAATGTACTATTCTGTAATTTCCTTTGTTCTGTATTAGAAAATTATAAATGGACACAGGCATCTTCCATATGTCAAAGGATTGCAGGAAACATGTTTAAAACCTGAAGACAATAAAGTGAAGACTTCATGGCTGCTTTGGTTTCGTATGCTTTTTGGAAGCCTGTTTCTGGTTTTACAAATAGATCTTTCCTCAAATAAGGGGACCACAAAGCTCAAAACAAAACAGTAAACTCAAAGATATTTGTGAACTATCGATGACTTTTATGAGGTTTTGCTGGCTCTGTGCCCAGAAACAATAGACAGCCAAGGTGCAGTAAATGTTCCATTGCAAGTCAGACAACTTCCTAGTTTGGAAAAATCTCATTGTTCCCTCATTATTGCTGGGACAAAATCCTAGAATTCCCGACCTAAGACCACAGGTGAGTTCAAAACAGGGACTGCCATCTTTCAAGAAAGCAGTTCCAATCTGATATAGGCAATAAACGTTGGGTTTGCTCGTGTCATCCGCACCCCAAGGATAAACAGATAAGAAACAAAACAACTTGTATTTATATAGCCCCTTTGACAAAATAAAATGAAGCCTTGTATAAAGATTTTAAGGCAGGTGACTAAAATATTGGTCAGAGAGTTAGGTTTTAAGGAGGAAAGAAAGTAAGGAGGCGAGTTGAATAGTTTTTGGGAGCGAGTGTAATGACCAACAATTGTGGACCAATTAAATGTGGGGATGTATGAGAGACCAGAATGAGAGGAGTGCTGATACCTCCGAGGACTGTGATTTAAAATGCAGAGGTTTGATTGTGAATCAAACAGCTGGAGAAAATCACAGAGGATACATCAAGATTACCAGCTAGAATATATGAAGAAAAACTGGGAAGACAGCACAGAAACAAGGAAGGGGCAGAACATAAGAGATATGAAAATGTTAGAAATGGAGTCATAGCTTAACCTGGGAAGCCGAGGAATACAATTTGTTCTGTGCCAGGTCCCAAACTTTAGAATGTTAGATGACCTCAATTTTGTGGAAGTCAGAATGTAGGAAACCAGTCAAGAATGAATTAACATGTTAGAATTTTTGCAGTTAACAAAGGCAAGGATGTGTGTTTCACAGCAAAGCAGTAGTTGCAGGGACAGAGACTGGCAACATTACTGAGGAATGAAATGAGCGATTTAGCAATGGGATGAAGATATGGTTGAAAGTTCCTCTTGAGGTCAAAAGTGACCTGAAGTTTTAAGTACTTTACTTAGTCACAGACAGTTGCCATGGAGAGTGATAAAGTCAATGGCAAAGGAATAGAGTTTGTGGCTTCAGTCTTCCCAATATTTAATTAGAGGCAATTTCTGTTCCTCTGGTTCTGGACTTCAGATAAACAATTAGACAACTTAAAGCCAATGGAGGCATTGGGATAAATGGAAGTGAGTAAATGCTGGGTGTTCATCTAGTTACATGTTGAAACTGACAAACTTTCAGAGAAGGGAAAGCATAAAGACATGAAGCAACAATGGTCCAACGATAGAACCTTTGGAAAGCCAAAAGCAATTGTGTGGAAGTAGAAAGAGAAACAATTAATTCTCCCGGATATGATGGGATAAACAAGTATGGAACCAAATGAGTACAGTTCTATTAGCCAGATGACAGTGAATGTTGGATGGTGGAGTGATGGATGGTGTGATGGTGTGAATAGTATGTGATGGTGAATAGTGAATAGTGATGGTGATAAACTGTATAACTGGCTGCATCCTTGAGAAGGATGAAAAGGGATTGGCTGCCTTTGTCACACTCACCAAGAATCACACGGGGTACTTTGATACAAACTGTTTCGATAATGTGACACAAAGAAAAACCTGGTTGAAATAAACTGAAACAATTAAAATGAAAACTCAAAAAATTGGAACAAGTAATTGGGGCACACACCTGTAAAAGAATCCATCTTCACATCCTCTGTCTCACGGGTTTGAGCAACTCACCAATTTACAATCATCATCAAAATAATGGGCTCAGCTACGAGTGAGACAACCATCTGCATTAAAATCCAATCCCTGACGGACCTCTTCTTTATTAGGCAGCTATAGGACATGACCTGAAACTGATTGAGTAACTCAAACTAATTCCTCAAGGTATGGAGCATTCCACAAAATAAATCTCCCAAATAAACAAAAGGTTCACGACATCACTCAGAGAGGTCACAGGGTGGTCGGTGCAGAAGGTGAAAAACTGTAATACTGATATACCCTGAAGTGGTGCTTCTGAGAGTGGCATTGCAGGCTTTGAGCAAGGGGATCCTTAGCAATCCTCACCTGACCTCTAATTGCTTGATACTGATCCATAAGGGCACGGGCAGCGACAAAATACACAGGCCCCGATGTTTCCCCTCGCCTGGGCCCACCAGTCTTGCCCACAACCCAGTCATACAGCAATTCCCTACCCTTCAACCTCCACATAGTGGTCCCCCGATACCCAAGGGCCCCAATTATTGGGATCCCTTTTCCCAGGCCCTGCTCTAAGGTAATTTTTGCACAGCCAATGGATCCAAGCCAAAGAACAAGACTGCAGATCTATTGCCCTATATAACCTGCCCTTTGGACAAGAAACATTCGACCTTGTACCAAATGTTTATTCTTTTCTCTTTTGTATCTTGCCACATGCTATAATCTCTGCGACATGAAAGTGACAGGCAACTGCTCACAACCCATTGCTTTGTGACCAGCTACTAGGAAGTATGTAAGAGCAACCCATATATAGTTAGCCAACAACTATTCTCCTCAAAGTTTAGTTAAAATTGAAAGTTAATTGCAAGTTGACTCATTGGACATAAAGCTGCATGCTACACATGGGTGATACAACATAGTGCTGAAACAACACGGAACACAACCCACAATGTTTTTATTTAATTTTCTTTTAGCCTTTCCCTAACAGGATGATTCATGCTGAGGCAGTATCGTGATGTGGAATGATCCCTGAATGCAATAAACTTACACATTGTGAATGTTAGTCACACCCCATTGTCTTCAGGCAAACTGTTTGAGAACACTCAGTGTGATGAACTGAACTTAAGGCATGCACTGTGGCAATGATTCTGCAAGTGAAAAAAACCCACAAAGAACTAGTCAGGATCTCTCATTACTAAGAGCCATTTCATTAAATTAGTCACTTCAATGCTGAGGTCTTGCTTTGAATGAAAATTTGAAACAGGATTTGGCTTCATCAGACAATAGCAGAGACTCATATTGAATTGAACATCAACTATTATTGGATGCAGAAAGAAAACCTCAGACTCCTCAGACCGTGCTCCTCAGACTTCAGAACTTAGGTCATAACAAACCCCAGACTCATCCTGGGAGCTAGGTATCAATTGGCCATTGGTTAAATACAAACTCTTCTACCTAATCAAACATTTAAATTTTGCATCTTTTGCCATTACAGCATGAATCTAGGGCCTTGTATTTTTTTTTTCTCCTGTTTATTTTATTTTTTTTCTGGAGAAATACTGTCCAGGTTTTTTGTTTTTTTTAAAATTTATTTTTTAACCCCCACACTACCACCTAAGTGCGGTTAGGGCCTTGTATACAGCATAAAAGGTGTTTTGCTATTGGTTAGACCTTACCCCAACTCAATCTCTTTGTGTCAAATGAATGGCTCAAAGTATATCCTTTTACAACCTTAAAGTTGAAAATCACACAATGCCGGACTCTAGCCCAACAGGTTTATTTGGAAGCGCTGCTCCTTCATCAGGTAGTTGTAGAGTATAAGATTGTAGGACACAGAATTTATACCAAAAGTTTACACTGTGATGTAACTAAATGATATATTGAAAAAGACCTGGATTGTTTGTCAAGTCTCTCAGCTTTTAGAATGAACATGTTGGTTTCAGTTCTTTCATATGTAAATTGCATAACTTCTTAAAATTTACATTCTCAAGTGAACTCAAACAATAGGTGCCATGTTGGCCCAGATAGTGCATTGAAGGTATGAGGTGCTCTGTGTATGACTGTCTGTGCCACAATGTTCAGACTGATTCTAACTTGCAGAATCTTACATGGATTCATGCAGTTTTTGAGCAAATTAAAATGTAATTCTGCAAGTACAAATTCATCCCACAAACCTATATGTGTTTGTGTGCGTGGGTGTGTGTGTGTGGGGGGGAGATTATGAGTGTCTGTGAGAGTGTGTGTGATTGTGAGCCTAAAGGGATATAAGAGGGTGCATGTTGTGTGTGTGAGTATGGGAGTGTATGTGTGAGCATATGAGAGAGAGCTTGTGTACGAGAGAGGGTCTGCATGAGTGTATGGGTCTGCAGGAGTGTGGGTGTCTGTTGGAGTAATTGTGTGTATAGGAGTGTGTGTGTGCGTGTGTGGTGCAGTGGGTCACCTCCAGTGTGACATGAACCGAAGGTCCCGGTTGAGGCCATCCCCACGGGTAACGGAATTGGCTATCAGCCTCTGCTCAGCCACTCTGCGTTGTTGCCTGTCCGGAAGTCCACCTTGGAGAATGGTCACCCGAAGGTCCAAGGTCGAATGTCCCAGACCGCTGAAGTGTTCTCCGAGTGGGAGAGAACACTCCTGTCTGTTGATTGTTGTGCGGTGCCCATTCATCCGTTGCCGTAGCCTCTGCTCATTCTTGCCAGTGTACCATGCCTCAGGGCATCCTTGCCTGCAGCGTTTGAGATAGACAATGTTGGCTGAGTCACATGAGTACCTGCCACGGACATGGTGGGAGGTGTCCCCACGTGTAATGGTGGTTTCCCTGTTGATACTCTGACACATCTTGCAGCATCTACTGTGACAGGGTTGTGTGGTATTGTCCTGAAAACTGGGCAGTTTGCTACAGACAATGATCTGTTTGAGCTTTGCTGGTTGTTTAATGGCGAGAAGTGGAGGCGTGGGCAAAGTCTTGGCGAGGTGCCCATCCTCATTGATTAGATTAGATTACATTACATTACAGTGCGGAAACAGGCCCTTCGGCCCAACAAGTCCACACCGACCCGCTGAAGCGCAACCCACCCATACTCCTACATTTGCCCCTTACCTAACACTACGGGCAATTTAGCATGGCCAATTCACCTGACCTGCACATCTTTGGACTGTGGGAGGAAACCGGAGCACCCGGAGGAAACCCACACAGACACAGGGAGAACGTGCAAACTCCACACAGTCAGTCGCCTGAGTCGGGAATTGAACCCGGGTCTCAGGCGCTATGAGGCAGCAGTGCTAACCACTGTGCCACCATGCCGCCCACATGTCACAGGCTGCGAAGAACATGGCATAGTTCTTTGGCTTCCGGGAAATACTGAACAACGAAAGATACCCTGTCGATGGTAACTTGTGCCTGTCTCCTGAGGGGGTCATTATGGTTTCTTGCTGTGGCACGTCGGAACTGGCAGTCGATGAGTTGAGCATGGTACCCCGTTCTTATGAGGCATCCTCGAGTTCTTCCAGGTGCCCATCCCATGTTCCTCCTCATCTGAACAGATCCTGTGTAGGGCTTGTCCATAGGGGGTGGCTGTTTTAATATGTTTGGGTGGAAGCTGGAGAAACGTAGCATTGTGAGGTTACCCATGGGTTTGCGGTAGAGTGAGGTGCTGAGGTGCACATCCTTGATGGCGATGCATGTGTCCAAGAATGATACAGATGGTAGAGAGTAGTCCACAGTGTCCAAGAATGAGACAGAGTCCATGATGTAGTTCATGGTGGGATGAAACTCGTTGATATCCCTGTGTAGTTTTTTCAGTGGCTCCTTGCCAAGGGTCCAGAGGAAGAAAATGTCTTCAATGTACCTGGTGTATAGTGTTGGTTGGAGGTCCTGCGTAGAGAAGAAGTCTTATTGGAACCTGTGCATGAAAATATTGGCATATTGGGGTGCAAATTTGGTCCCCATGGCTGTTCTGTGCGTGTGGATGAAGAACTGATTGTCAATGGTGGAAATGTGGTCAAGGATAAAGTGAATGAGTTGTAGGACGGTGCTCAGAGATTGGCAGTTGTGGGTATTGAATACTGAGGCTATTGCAGCGATGCTGTCATCATGGGGGATGCTGGTGTAGAGTGCGGAAACGTCCATTATGACGAGAAATGTTCCCGCTTCGACTGGTCCATGGGTGCTGAGTTTCTATAAGAAATCTGTAGTGTTGCGACAGAAGCTGGGGGTACCCTGTACAATAGGTTTCACAATGCCTTCAACATAACCAGAGAGGTTCTCACACAGGGTCCCATTGCCTGATACGTCCTGGGACGTCCTGGTGTATGTGTATGTTCAGAAGGCAGTAGAGGTCGCCTATGCGAGAACTACATGGGATGAGGAGGCTTAAGGAACTCTGAAGTACTGAATCCAAAGTCCTGATCAATGCGTTTAGTTCACGGGTGTGCTTTTTGGTTGGATCGGCCAGTAGTTGCCTGTAGTGTTCCTGGTTGTTCAATTGTCGGTATACTTCCTTGCAGTAGTCTGTTCTTTTCTGAATGATGATGGCTCCTCCTTTATCTGATGGTTTGATGACAATGTTGTGATTGGCTTTGAGAGCATGGTTGGCGTTGGGTTGTGATCGGGTGATGTCCTGCTCTACCTTGTGGGTTCGGCTGATGAATTTGGCATGTATACATTTCCTGACAGTTTGAGCATACATGTCAAGCCCAGAGCAGTGGCCCTCCGGTCGGGTCCAGGTTGACTCCTTCTTTGGTCACTCCTCTATGGATCCCTGTGATGACTGTTCCAGTTCATCAGTGGGCTCACTGCTGGTATCTTGAAAGAATTCCCAGAGTCTCATTTGTCTGATGAATTCCTCCGTATCTGCCACAAGACCCATGGGGGTCCATTTTGGTGGTGGGGCAGAAATTGAGACCCCTGCTAAGAAATTCAATCTCTTCTGGTTGAAGGGTGTGGTCAAATAAGTTGATGATCAATTTCCCCACGGTGATAACATTTTTCACTGTAGTGTCAGGGTGGGCCTGGCTACTGCTGGTGGTGACGCCAAGTTGGTCCAGTTTTCTGTTCTTGGTGTGCATGTACATGGTGTAGTTTTGTCACCTTGCCTGTTTGGCAATGTCCCATAACTGTACCACTGTATCCTGAGTGCAGGCTGAGAGTGTGGACTCCATCTTAATTTCAAGGTTGTGGCGCCTGCTGTAGAGTTGGTGCACGAGATGGTTGAGGAGTTTGCGAGAGGTGTGGTGGCAAAGTCTTTCCACGTAGTCTATGTTGTAGGTCGATGTGAGTAGGTTCGTGATCCATAACCCTTTTGGGATCATTCCTGCTTTCCTGTATTTCTGCAGAAACCTGATGCCTGTGTTAATATGTGCGATCTTCTTGGAGATCGTCTCCTCTTTAAGCTGGCAGTTAGTGGTGTCGATGGTCGTCATGATTTGGAGACACCAGTGTTGGACAGGGGTGTACAAAGTTAAAAATCACAACAACAGGTTAGAGTCCAACAGGTTTATTTGGAAGCACTAGCTTTCAGAGCATTGCTTCTTCCTCAGGTGGTTGTAGAGAATAAGATCATTGGACACAGAATTTATACCAAACGTTTATAGTGTGATGTAAATAGAGTCATAGAGTCATAGAGATGTACAGCATAGAAACAGACACTTCAGTCCAACCCGTCCATGCCAACCAGAAATCCCAACCCAATCTAGTCCCACCTGCCAGTACCTGGCCCATATCCTTCCAAACCCTTCCTATCCATATATCCATCCAAACGCCTCTTAAATGTTGCAATTGTACCAGCCTCCACCACTTCCTCTGGCAGCTCATTCCATACATATACAACTCTCTGCGTGAAAAAGTTGCCCCTTAGGTCTCTTTTATATCTTTCTCCTCTCACCCTAAACCTATGCCCTCTAGTTCTGAACTCCCCAACCTCAGGGAAAAGACTTTGTCTATTTATCCTATCCATGTCCTTCATAAATTTGTAAACTTCTATAAGGTCACCCCTCAGCCTCCGATGCTCCAGGGAAAACAACCCCAGCCTGTTCAGCCTCTCCCTGTAACAGAAATCCTCCAACCCTGGCAACATCCTTGTAAATCTTTACTGAACCCTTTCAAGTTTCACAACATCTTTCCGATAGGGCGGAGACCAGAATTGCACACGCAATATTCCAACAGTGGCCTAACTAATGTCCTGTACAGCCACAACATGACCTCCTAACTCCTGTACTCAATACTCTGACCAAGAAAGGAAAGCATACCAAATGCCTTCTTCACTATCCTATCTACCTGTGACTCCACTTTCAAGGAGCTATGATCCTTGTGGCACTCCACTGGTCACAGGCCTTCAGTCTGAAAAACAATCCTCCACCACCACCCTCTGTCTTCTACCTTTGAGCCAGTTCTGTATCCAAATGGCTAGTTCTCCCTGTATTCCATGAGATCTAACCTTGCTAATCAGCCTCCCATGGGGAACCTCATCGAACGCCTTACTGAAGTCCATATAGATCACATCTACTGCTCTGCCCTCATCAATCTTCTTTGGTACTTCTTCAAAAAACTCAATCGAGTTTGTGAGACATGATTTCCCATGTACAAAGCCATGTTGACTATCCCTAATCAGTCCTTGCCTTTCCAAATACATGTACATCCTGTCCCTCAGGATTCTCTCCAACAACTTGCCCACCACTGAGGTCAGGCTCACTGGTCTATAGTTCCCTGGCTTGTCTTTCCGCCCTTAATGTATTTGTAAAAACCCTTTGGATTCTTCTTAACTCTATTTGCCAAACCACCTCATGCCCCCTCTTTGCCCTCCTGATTTCTCTCTTAAGTATACTCCTACTGCCTTTATACTCTTCTAAGGATTCACTCTATCTATCCTGTCTCTTCCTGACATATGCTTCCTTCTTTTTCTTAACCAAACCCTCAATTTCTTTAGTCATCCAGCATTCCCTATATCTACCAGCCTTTCCTTTCACCCTAACAGGAATATACTTTCTCTGGATTCTCATTGTATCATTTCTGAAGGCTTCCCATTTTCCAGCCGTCCCTTTACCTGCAAACATCGACCCCAATCAACTTTTGAAAGTTCTTGCCTAATACCGTCAAAATTGGCCTTTCTCTTATTTAGAACTTCAACTTTTGGATCTGATCTAACCTTTTCTAGTCGTTTATCGGACTTTGTTGTTGCCAAAATGCTAACTATAACGACACTTTAAAAGTGCACACTATAAATGCAAAGTTTCTTTAATATAAAATTTGAATAATTGCTTTCAATATTTTCTGATTTTTGACCGAACTATGATTAATTATCATTGGTTTATTATGCTTAATCTATTCTCGGACATACAATGCACAAATTTAGAGCTACTTATGGGTAATTAGGGACATATTTGAGGAATTTTCTGCTGGGCACTACATAAATGCAATTTAGCTGTTATGATGGTTGGTCGATTGGTTTCCCATATCATACCATCTTTCCTGCCAAACGTATTCCAAGACTGCCATCAAATTCATTCTGGATTAAGTTAAGCAAGAAATGTTCTACGTTGGCTCGCAGCAGTTTTCCTCCTGCTCAGTCCCAGCACTTTGTGTGTGCGATACTTCTATTAACAGCCCCAAGCATAACTTGCTGACTTTTCTTTTGGTGTTATAGGTATGTTTAATGATGGTTCACCATTCAGAATTGTTAAGAAACTATGCAAAGAACATACATCAAAAACCATGAACTGAGAGTTGAACCATTGTCAAACCACTCATTGAATCATGTGGCATTGAGTGCAGTAGCATCTGGGACATGCATATCGATCACACTCTGCTGTCATTGAAATCATACCACCAGCAGCTCCTTCTTAAAGGGAACCCACTCAAAATACACCACCCATCAAGCTTACAAGCCCAAACTTAGCAATTTGAAAGCTGCTTGATAGCCATGGCTGGTGCTGTGACTTCCATAAAATTGTAAATCATCTATAAGGTTAAAATAATTGGGTGGCACGGTGGCTAGCACTGTTGCCTCACAGCTCCAGGGACTCAAATTCGATTCCAGCCTCGGGCAACTGTCTGTGTGGAGTTTGCACGTTCTCTCATGCCTGTGTGGATTTCCTCTGTTTCCTCCCGCAACCCAAAGATGTGCAGGTGAGGTGAATTAGCCATGCAAAATTGCCCCTAGTCTTAGATGCATTAGTCAGAGGGAAATGGGTCTGGGTGGGTTACTCTTCAGAGGGTGGGTGTGGACTTATTGGGCAGAAGGGCCGCTTCCACACAGTAGGGAATGTAATCTAATAGTTTCCTAGTAATGACCTTATTAGTTCTGCAATTAAATCCAGGTTGTGACAAAGATTCACATGAATTTGTATCTGTTAGTAGATGAGACCTGGTGAACTGAAAGGGTTCCTAGAATGCACCGTGTCGTTGGGTTGCTGGTGATACCTACATCCCATATTAAAAATGCGCTGACAAAGCCTCGGGGAACAGTCCTGGATTTAAGAGCCACACATCAGGCAATCTCCTCTGTTCCCCAGATGGGATGGCTGTTTTGTTCTTTTCCTAAACACCTGTAGCCATTGTTTCATTTTCCTGGAGTTCTTCCTTGTTCAAAGTGAACTGGATAGGATTGGCTGCAGGCCAAGTCCTTAAATAATATATGTCAGGAAGGAAGACAATGGTGAGATTCAAAGCTAGATTCCAAACTGTGAGTGTGCAATTGTAATTTGTATTGGATATAAACATTGTGAAATAATAGTAGCTATTCTTCTGATCTTCAAACTGAGCAAAATTAGAGAGCTGTTTATCAAATACTCCAATTGCTGACCTGAGAGTTCTTGATTTTGATACCAAAATTGTTACTTTTGCAGTATCAGCATCCCTCACCTTGCTGAACAGATGAATTGCAGTGTGTTTCTTAGATTGGAGATCCCATTTTCAATCAATGATTTGTCATTGATTTAGTTGGATTGGGACACTGTTGAGGTATACCCATGCTTCTGGGTTAATCCAAGGGCAAACTATGAACAAACTGTTAAGATTACCTTCTTAATGCCATTATCTAAGGTGAGATCTTCAGGCCCCAATTACAAGCAGTTTCATTTCCATATGCTATCTATCAGCCATGGTTCCATCTCATTCTCATCTCTAAATCAGCAGGTTATACTTTCATGATGCATTCTAAAATCTGACCATAACATTCTCGACAGACACTTAAGTGCAGTTCTGAGGGAAGATTGCACTGCTGCAAGGGACATATTTTGAATGACTTGCTACAGTGAGGGTAATCCACCCTTCCAGTGGAAATAATCATTCGCTCTGATCATCTAGCACTGTTTTGAAGAGAACAGGGTAGTTGTACCTGGTATCTTTACTAATATTTAACCCTCAATATTGCTGCTTGTGAAATTTTATTGGGTGTGAACTTCCTGTGGTGTTTCTTGCATTATAATGATGACCACCGTGGGGAGGCACGGTGGCTCAGTGGTTAGCACTGCTGCCTCACATCGCCCGGGTCTCAGGTTCACTTCCAGCCGTGGGCAACTGACTGTGTGGAGTTTGCACGTTCTCCCCATGTCTGCGTGGGTTTTCTCCGGGTGCTCTAACTTCCTCCCACATTCCAAAGATGTGCAGTTGGGTTACTCTTCAGAGCGTCGGTGCGGACATGTTGGGCGGAACAGTCTGTTTCCACACTGTGTTTACAAAATTATCACATTTTGGGGCTGTGCCTTTAAAATTGTGATAAAATGAAGTGTGTAATGAGACTTTTGTTGACATTTAGCTGACAATAGGGCTAGGTGATAAGATTGCTAAAGATTAAATGAAAGCCTGGATTGTTTTACTGGGAAAAGGATGCATGATATTCACTCTTGAAGACAATAGAAAGGACTGCTTGTGGACAGACAATAGGTCTCCAAGTCCCAAGGAAATGTTAAGAATGTCAGGTTGCAAAAGTGATTGGGAGAGGCCAGTGTTGGACTGGAGTGTACAAAGTTAAAAATCATACAACACCATATTCCAGGCCAACAGATTTATTTGGAAGCACTAGCTTTCGGAGCGCTGCTCCTTCATCAGGTGGTTGTGGAATATAAGATCGTAAAACACAGAATTTATAGCAAAAGATTACAGTGTGATGTAACTGAAATTATATATTGAAAAAGACTTGGGTTGTTTGTTAAGTCTCTCATCTTTTAGAATGAACATGTTGGTTTCAAAGTTAAAAATCACACGACACCAGGTTATAGTCCAACAGGTTTAATTGGAAGCACACTAGCTTTCGGAGTGCCGCTCCTTCATCAGATGGTAGTGGAGGACACAATTGTAAGGCACAGAATTTATAGCAAAAATTTAGTGTGAAATAACTGAAATTATACATGAAAAATACTTTGTTGAGTCTTTCATCTGTTCGAATACAAGGATAGTTTCACTTCTTTCATGCGTAAATGACAAAATTTTTTTAAAAGTTGCATTCTCAGGATAACTGTGACAATTGGTGTTAGCTAGACAATATGTTGAAGGTGTTAGCCCCTTGTGTTCTCTGTCTATGCCATGATGTTTAGATTGATGCTAATCTAAAAAGTGAGATAACAGAGTTTTACATGAATTCATGCAGTTTTTGAGCAAAGTACAATATAACTCTGCAAGTACAAATTCACCCCACAAAATATATGTATATGTGTGCGTGTGTGTGTGTGTTGTGGGGGGGTGGTGGTGGAGTGCCACAAGGATCGGTGCTAGGTCCACTATGTTTCATCATTTATATAAATGATTTGGATGTGAGCATAAGAGGTGTAATTAGTAAGTTTGCAGATGACACCAAAATTGGAGGTGTAGTGGACAGCGAAGAGGGTTACTTCAGATTACACCAGGATCTTGATCAGATAGGATAATGGGCTGATACGTGGCAGATGGAATCTAATTTAGATAAATGCGAGGTGCTGCATTTTGGGAAAGCAAATCTTAGCAGGACGTATACACTTAATGGTAAGGTCCTAGGGAGTGTTGCTGAACAAAGAGACCTTGGAGTGCAGGTTCATAGCTTCTTGAAAGTGGAGTCGCAGGTAGATAGGATCGTGAAGAAGGCGCTTGGTGTGCTTTCCTTTATCGGTCAAAGTGTTGAGTACAGGAGCTGGGAGGTCATGTTGCAGCTGTACAGGACATTAGTTAGGCCACTGTTGGAATATTGCGTGTAATTCTGATCTCCTTCCTATTGGAAAGATGTTGTGAAACTTGAAAGGGTTCAGACAAGATTTACAAGGATGTTGCCAGGATTGGAGGATTTGAGCTATAGAAAGAAGTTGAATAGGCTGGTTTTTTTTTCCTCTGGAGTGTCAGAGGCTGAGGGGTGACCTTATAAAGGTTTATAAAGTCATGAGGGGCATGGACAGGACAAATACACAAAGTATTTTCCCTGGAGTGAGGTGTCCAGATCTAGAGGACATAGGTTTAGGGTGAGAGGGGAAAGATATAAAAGAGACCTTTGGGGAAACGTTTTCACACAGAGGGTGGTACCTGTGTGGAATGAGCTGTCAGAGGAAATGGTGGATGCTAGTAAAATTGTAACATTTAAAAGGCATCTGGATGGGTATATGAAAGGAAGGGATTGGAGGGATATGGGCCATGTGCTGGCAGGTGGGGCGAGATTGGTTTGGGTCATCTGGTCGACATGGACAAGTCAGACCGAAGGGTCTGTTCCGTGCTGTATATCTCTCTGACTCTATGATCGAATAATCTGTTTGAGTAATGTCAATGTAGGGATATTGTTGGTCCAAACACGAAGGGGAGTTCAGTCCACTGTTTTCATTCAAATGATTGCCATGGAATCTTTCACATTTACCTGAGAGGCAAGGGGCAGCTTCATATTTCTTTCGAGAAACTGCACCTCAGAAAATGCAGCAGTCCCTCAGTACTGAAATAGGTTTCAGCCTAGCTTTTATGCTTAATTTTCTGGAGTGAAACTTGAACCAAACATTTTAACACAGAGGACAAAGTGCTATCTATTAAAACTGACTGATACCATTAACCACTTGGACAGTTTAAGGCACTGTAGAAAAACACAATTTACTCATGTACTAAAGGACAATGCAAATCAGTATGGCATGGATTACATAACAAAAACCAGATTACTTTTTATATTCTGTATCTTTCTAAGAGTTAAAGATCAAACCATATCTGAAACCATATCAAGAATTGATTACATTAAACCCTCCCATTGTGAATATGATTCTCCCATTCTACCCCCACAGCACAGATTTGAAATGTGAGACTGATTGCTCAGGTTGGTTGTTTGCCATTCTGAATATCCAGGCCAGTTAGCTGCAGGCAGAAATCCCCATAGTTTATATAGTTTGCAACATAAGGACTCAAGAGAGCTCAGAATCCCCTGAGAGAACATGTCAGAAATTAACAGGATCGTTCTAAATTCCAGGCTATAAAGCTTGTTTGCACTTCTGGGCTAGGTTGTTTGAGAAATCCAAAAGCCGATTCAAGAACAGTCACAACCACTGACAGCTGGCAAACAACCATTTTACAATGATTCAATCATAATACAGCTCACTTGTATATTGAATTCTGGGTATATAAATTATTTGTTGAATTGAAGTTTTGACACTGTCGTCTGCACATGTAAGCATCCTGTATTGTGCAGACCCACGGATATCATTAGCGGGAGGATTGAGCCGAACTTTACATTACTTTCTCCCATTGTAAACAAATATCTAGGGTACCGTTGGACTCAGATGCTCATTACATTTATCAAATTCATTACCCTTCATTGCATTCTCTTCAAAACCAAGTTGCCCTCAGATGTACGATGCTGTGAACAATACACAATGTACAAGATGGGGATGTTACAAATCTTGTTGAAAATTAGCTGCCAATTAGGACCATTTGTACTCCTCAAACTATAATTCATCAATCATATTTTATCTTGTAGTTTATTACTGTTAACTTTGTCGTGATTACTAATGGATGCTTTGCACTAAAATTCCCAGAGACCTGTTCTGTCTCATGACGTGTAAATCTTTCCGATTTATTGTGTATTCTTGTTGCTGCACTTGAATTTTCCATTGGTGATCTCCTAGTCTGCCAACAGAAACAAAGTGGCTGAGAGCAGAAAGCAGGCAGCAGTTCAAGTCTGTCAAAACAGCACCCACTTTACAGTGCAGTCAAGTTTCTAAAGGGTGTGATACTCAAGTTCTAAAGGGTGTGGTAGAAGTATTGACTGCACCCACCTCAAATATATGGGTGTTTTATTTAAATATCAAGCTCGGGGTTGGAGACATGTACCAGATCATTGCTTAATGATCCATTGTGTGCAAATCACGCCCATCTGAAATTGCCTCCTAGGTTGTGAAGTGGGTGTAAATATGTGGCAAGAGAGTGTCATTCAGCTGCTATAAATATATTTTTGTTTCTTTGTTTTTTTCCCCTCCTGGAACACTTGTTCCAATAATCCTTTGTGTAAAATAAATTTGTCTCCCAGAAAAACAATTAGATTAGATTCCCTCCAGTGTGGAAACAGGCCCTTCAGCCCAACAAGTCCACACCGACCCTCTGAAGAGCAACCCACCCAGCCCCATTCCCCTACATTTACCCCCGACTAATGCACCTAACACCATGACCAATTCACCTGACCTGCACATATTTGGACTGTGGGAGGAAACCAGAGCACCCGGAGGAAACCCATGCAGACACGGGGAGAATGTGCAAACTCCACACAGACAGCTGCCCGAGGCGGGAATTGAACCCAGGTCCCTTGGTCTGTGCGGTAGCAGTGCTAACCACTGAACCACCCATGGGCAGAAGTTTCCCAGCATATGTATTGTGTGGGCAATTCAAAAAGGTAGAGAGTATAAGATGAGAAGGCAATGGCCTAGTGATATTATCATGAGACTATTAATCCAGAAATTTAGCTAATGATCTGATGACCTGGGTTTTAATCCCACCACAGCAGATGGTGGAATTTGAGTTCAATCCAGAATTAAGAATTAACAACTGGACTCCATCAACAAACATATCTATTTGGACCCCATTTATCAACCTCTCAGAAAAAGAATCAGAGGTATATCACCCATCACAACAGACCAAGACAGATAAATAGCAAGTGGGACAGAACACCAGCGCTTCATCAGAGGCTCACTGATAATGTTACCTGGCAAGGTGACAAAAGGTCTGAGAACAAATCTACCAGCTCAGTGAGCAAACTTACAACCAGAATTAAGTATCTATGGATAACAATGAAACCATTGCTGATTGTCAGAAAAAAGTTTTCAGGGAAAGAAATCTGACGTCTTTGCCTAGTCTGGCCTACATGTGATTTCAGAGCCAGTTTGATTCTCAACTGCTTTTTTAAATGGCCCAGCAAACCACTCAGTTGTATCAATCAAAGTCTCATCAAAGAAACAGCATGTGGACTGTAGTAGTTCAAGAAGACAACTCACTGTTATGTTCTTCAGGGTAAATAGAGACAGGAAATAAGTTTTGACCTTGCTAGTGATGCCCATGCCCATGCCCCATGAATGAATAAAACAATGAAAAAAAATTAGATTTGTGATGTTGAAGAAAAAAGTTCAGATTTTCTGGTTAGTATTTCAACAGTTGTATGAGATTCTTGCTCTTAAGAGTTGAAGGGCCTGTTTGCAGGAATTGATCTCTCATTGTCTCACCTCACTTAATTTTTATGCAGGTTGCTATTCTACCAGAAACTGTTCATAAACTGGAGGGAGCCAATTCCTGACTTGAAAGTTGGAGTGGTTACCTGACAGCTGCAACTCACCACCGCCTCCTACAGACCTCCATGTTGGCCAGCATTGTCCAATATGAGAGGGCACGGTCCATAGACAGTGACTGCCTGCACTATCCAAATCGTTACTCTCACCATATCATCATGGCACTGCTTGGACTAATTTATAATATACTTCAGCACTTCAATACTGCACTTTGGAGGTCCTCAACACCTTACATTGTAATGCTGTTGCCAGGTCACCTTGAGTGCAGGGATAGGCACCCATCTCACGCATCGGAACAGGGTGCATCTCAGGCCTCTTAGCTTGCTTTCTTAACGCTTACTCACTTTGTACTGAGTTGGATCCTCACTGCATCTCTGCGCATCGCTGCTTCATTCAGAAGCTGCAGCTCACAGCATTGGTGTCTTGCCTTGCAGAAAGAAAGCCAGGCAACTTGTCATGCCAGCACTGAACAGTCAACGGGCAGACATATTAGCACAATGTTACGTCAATGACACATTTACAGCATGTGGCAGCAGTTTATGGAGCAAACACATGGTTACATGTTCCAACCAAATGGTCATGCCTGAAAATCTGAGGATGTTGCCCTCAGTCCAGTCAAGGGGGAGTATGGTTCATCAGGAGGTGCTGCATAGTTAATACAGGGCATTGCCTGGCCTTAGGTCAGGGGATTGGCCATGATCAAGCTGGTGGTTGGTGCGATCAGGGTATCGGGATCTGCGTTTTCACATTCCAGAGGTTGGGACATAGTTCAACAGGTCAAGTGCAACCTATCCGCCAGTCAGGAAGCTACACATAAATCTGTCAGGGGACTAGTCTGGTAAGAAAGCTATTGAGGAATCCCACCTGATGAAGTAAGTATGAAATGTGTGTAGGGGAGGAGGTAACCATTTGAGAAGATGGAGTAGCAAATGCCATTAAGGGAAGATGCTAAATGCAATACTGAGACTGTAGACCATGTGTCTTTCTGGGAGTTGAGTGCAGTGAGAGAGAGAGAGAGAGAGAAAAACAGAATGAATACAAAGTAGCAAAGAGATGGTCGCACTTTCTTTTTTGGTAGTAGAAGGTCATTAACCTTATTATGGCATTGCTGTTGTTATGGAGTAGGCCAGACGGCTCAAACCACTCTTAAGCAGGCAGCCCAGACCATAACTTTGCAATTTGATTTGGTAAGTGTACAGTGAAAATTACCCAGAGTAAGTTAACGAGGTTGACTACCCCAGGTTTTAAAACAGACAAAATGTTATTCACAACATTACACAATGAAACACAAAGAACAGAATAAAGAACCCTTACAGAACTCAGCCTATCCAACTAAACTTAAGTATGCTGTTCCAAAAAACACAACAGTCCCAATAAGCAAGCCCCCTTAAAATACAATTTAAAAATAGGAACAGATGTTTACAGATTGAAGTTAGAAGAGCAGAAGAGAGAGAGAGCCGGTGCACACTGCTGAACTCCCAACTAGTTCTGGACTGAACTGCTCAGCTAGAGAGCTGACCAATCCCCTTCCATTATACAGGTCACTTCTAAAACATGATCACTTTGGCCTGAAGTCTCATCTGTTTACGTATAAACAAAAGGCCTCTCAAAATCCTTTTCATCTCTGTACCAAAATAGTCTAATTGGAGCCTGGCACATTTATGACCCCTCTGAAAAGAATCAAGGATACAGTATCCTTGAGAAAAGGAACAGCTTTTAGGAAAAAAGGGACCAGCTTTGTGATACTGAGTGTCCGTCTGGTTGGTGGACACTGCAGTGGCAACTTCCAATCTGGCTGGCAATGCCTGGCATACGATTACCCCCGGTGGTCCTCAGGAAAGAGGATGGCCCTGCTCTCCACTACCCCACTGACAAGGACCTCCAGATCTCTGTCAATGAAGTGACATACTCACTTGCCTCTCTCAGCTATGTAGTTTGAAATTCACATCAAGACACTAAGGGCAATCCTGGCTTGCAGTGTTTGAAATGGTGCACAGCTAGGGTTTGAATACAGCAGCTGAGCATGAATGCCTTAATGTCCTGGCAGCAGGAGAGAACTTCTGCTTCTGCTGACTTCGTGGTTCAGCAAGAACAGTGCCAAGAGGTGGGATGCATAATTGGTGAGTATAATTGTAGAAAATTGCATGAGAAATGTTGGCAGTTTTCCCACTGGGAAACTCTTCATAAAACTTACTAAAATTGACACTTTGCTAAAATAGGGGAAGATTCATCCCAATGATCTCACATTGTGAATCTCCAGTTTGATCTAAGATATTTGGATATTTTGAGAACCAATTAAATTCTTGCAGTGTGAACGTAGCATTTTCTTCACAGAAAATGAAAGCATACAGAGGTTTCTCTTCTCAATAGAGGCAACAAATTGTGACAATGCTGTCACTTCATAAAGGTTATTTTGTCCTTGGTTTTTTTGAAGAGAGGTCATAAAGGCAGAGATGCCGAAGGGTCTAGTTTAACAATGGAAGGAGAGTGACCAGTTCTCCCAGATCAGATTTTATCTTTTTTTTTAGCTGTAGCAGTCACAAGATCTGTGAGTCCAGGAGAGTTGCAAGCTTCAGTAAAGAACTCCTCAGATCCTCTTCTGAAATCTCTTTGGATGTTGTTCCCTCCTGCCTGTAAGGATCTGTTTGAATTTACCTTTTTGTCAAGGGGTGTGTTTGTGGGATGTTACTGGACTGGAACAGTTAATTACTAATAGTTACTGAATCTGTTTGGTTATGTTTTCCAATAGTTAAATTATTCTAAATTCTGTTTTCCTTTATTCGTGTTTAGACTGGACTGTTTTGCTTAAAGCCGAGTGATTTGACCAGCTGCATCACACCTGGAATATCCACCACACTTCTGCCTTTAAAATAAGAAAATGTCACGGTATAGGTTACCTTCTTCAAATATTTTGTGGGGGTTTGGCCTGGTCCATAACATGTGAAAGTTAACCATCCTTACTATTGTATAGTGCCTGAAAAAACAATCTAATTACTGTGTGTCAATTAATTGTGTGGCAGTGCCTGGCTTTCAATGCCATTTCATGAAAAGAAGTGTGCCAGGATGGTCAATATCCCTTCCAAATTGACTATTCCCGTCAGCAATATCCGTAGGCCCAGGCACACTTAATGACCGGGCAGCTCTGCCTTTACAGCAACAGCTTCTGTCAATACAATGAAGCATGAGCTCCCACAATCACTACCAACTGTGATTTAAAAATTGAGTTGCCCTCCTGGCAGACATACCACCATGTTGGCCAGTGAGGATGGACTACTGGAAGGGGCAGAGCATCAGCTATGATAATTGGCTCATAGCATGGTGACTGTATTTAATGGCACATGGACACCAAGGAGGACAAGCATGAACATAATGCCACTGTTTCAGACTTAGAGGATATCATTGGAAGTATTGACTATAGCAGCCCTTGTCCTCAAGGTGGCTGGTAGGGCAGCTGAATGTTCTTAACAAGTTGTTCTCTGAGGGGTAAACAAAAAGAGTTAATTGTGGACAGCAAAGGAAGGTTGGAGAGGGGCCTATGGCTGGAGAGGATATATAAACTAGGTAGTTATAAAACATTCTGAGAAAGAGGCATCAAATGTTTGTCAGTGTGACTGCCTGAAAGTTGCCTGATTTCGGTTTATGCTGATTGAAATCACTGATATGACCAATGAATCATTTTGTCACACTGGATTGTACTTTCTTGGCAACTGCACAATCTCTGGTTCTCTAAACTAACATTGGCAGATTTCTTTTTCTTGGAAATATCATGCAGTGAACTGTTGGTGACCTTTCTATTTATTTCAGATACAACATTTCTGTAACAGAGGACTGGATTTGGGTTTGACAATTGAATCTCACGAACATAAACCATTTGAGAAAAGACAAGGCAAACAGCTGTTACACTGACTTTAAAATGGAGGATGACAGAGTGATAGCAGACACTGAAGGACCTGGGCTCCAATCCAAAATCGTAAAGTGGCGGTGGAGATCAGCATCTATGGTTTCAGTTTCTGTCCTCGGCGTCAAAATAGTTTTCTAGGAACACTCCAAATGTAGGATTAACAATGAAGAAAGAATATCTGAAAGATTAACAATATTAAATTATTTTCTATGAGCCACAGGAGATTCATTATAAGTGAATGGTATTATGATTGTGTATTAGTGGCAATAATTAGTGTGTGGAATTTCATTTTTATTACTTTGATACAGTTGACATTTGCATTCTCACTGGGTATGCTAAGTAGTTTGCATTTTTGTTCTTATATTTTCTTTTGACATATACCACTACTTACAGTTGTTGCTGCATTTAAAAGATTTACTTTGCATTCTACTTATAAATTTCTACCTCTCACCTCATTTGACTCTTCTAAACCTATATCCAATTTCCTAATTGGGCAGTGGGGGAAGGGGGGCAGGGAGGAGGGGTGGTGATGTTTTGTTTGTTGCGCTGTTGTGCATTTTGGCTTCTTCCCATGAGATAGGTTGGCTTAATCTCACAAATGTATTGGCCTGTGGTAAAATGTCATAAATAGTTGGCAGATTGTCATTTTCCCGCTCACCTCTTTCCCTTGTGATTGTAATTCACTCAGCACGTCCACTTTAAGCATTACAAACAGCTGCAGCTCTTCCTGCTTGCACGGGGAGTTGGATTAATTCCTTCTCCTGATCTGACAATCTTGCACTGCAGGGCTAATATTGTGCCACTTCAGACAATATCTCTCTGAAACTAAAATTCCTTACAATCACGAAGAATGAAGAAGATTCCAAACCAGATGGTCCAATTCCCTCATCACAGCTTTAAACAGCTTGTAAATGAGGCTACTTATTCTTCCCAGCGCCAGAATTTCATTTCTCTTGTTCTACTGCTACTGTTTATATTGTCAGAAGTCACATGACAGCAGGTTATAGTCTAACAGGTTTATTTGAAATCACTTTATAAGTCAGGTTTATTTGACTTCACCTAATGAAGGAGCAGCGCTCCAAAAGCTTGTGATTTTAAATAAATCTATTGAACTATAACCTAGTGTTGTGTGACCTTTGACCTTGTTCGGTCCAGTTCAACACCGGCGCCTCCATATCCTTGTTTATATTGAAATAGTATTCCAGGTGTCCATTTTTGATGCCAGTTAATATCATAGGCATTTTTTTAAAGTGACAACCACGGATTGTCTCCTTTCATAACTAAAAAAATCTCACTCTCTTAATTACTTTGTCCTCTGTCATTGCAGTTCACATTAGGTCTTTTCTGCACTGATCAACTCAGATGCCTCCCTTGCATGCCAGTGACCAGGATTAGATGCTGTACTCAGGATGTGGTCTCAGAAGAACTCTCTATGTATGGTTTCCTTTCGCGTGTATTCTACTGTTTTAAAAATATAAGCCAACATTTATTTGCTGCATTAATTATCATTGTTTGGACAGAGCCTTCAATCACTTTCAACTTCACATTGAATTGATTCAACAATTAATAACTCGTGTTTTCACTTGATGTTTGGTGGTAACATGTACCCTTATTAAATTCCATATGCTAGTTTTCTACTTCAATGTTTTGCATCTGATTTAATAGTTCATAGGTTGCTTTCTTTGATTCAATTATCCTTCCTACTTTTGCAGATATTTTTAATTAACTGTTCAAATATGTTACAACCCATGTGTGGGGCATGTGGGATTTGAACCTAGACCTTCTAACCCAGAGGTAGGGACATTACCACTGCATCACAAGAGTGCACCTGTTGTTGTATAATATACAAACTAACCTGTTCGCACTGAATTACAACCTAAAGATCTTTGCATATCGGCGTCAGTAGACTCTCATAGAGTCATAGGGTACAGAAACAGACCCTTTGGTTCAACCCACTCATGCTGACCAAGTTTCCCAAACTAAGCTAGTCCTACTGACCTGCATTTGGCCCATATCCCTCTTAATCTTTCCTATTCATCTATGTGTCCAAATATCTTTTAAATGTAACTGTACCTGCATCTACCACTTCCTCTGGCAGTTCATTCACAACCTCCATGTGAAAAAGTTGTCCCTCAGGTCTTTTAAAATCTTTTTCCTCTCACGTTAAAAATATGTCCTGAGTTTAGGATTCACCCACCCTAGGGAAAAGACCTTTGCTATTCACCTTATCTATGCCGCTCATGATTTTATAAACATCTATAAAGTCACGCCTCAACCTCCTACGCTCCAATAAATAAAGTCTCAACCTATCTAACCTCTCCCTACAGCTCAAATTCTCCAGTCCCAGCAACATCCTGGTAAATCTTTTCTGAACTCTTTCCAATTTAATAAATATCCTTTCTGTGACAGGGGGACCAGAAGGGTAAACAGTACTCCAAAAGTGGTCTCACCAATATCTTGTACAATTTCAGCATGATGCCCCAACTCGTTTACTCAATAGTCTGAGTGTTTTACAGTGACTGTAGCAAGTTCAATATAAATGAGCTAGATATTCTGAAGGCTGATGTTCTGTTTGTAACTGAGTCTTCCCTGTTGTTGGCCTTGACAAATCCAGTGTCCTTCACAGTGGAGTTTCTGGTAATGGCTTGAGCTTTGGCAACAAGTATGCAAATGCTGAACTAACACTAATATTAAAGCAATAGTATATGGAAAGTGTCATAATCAGTGTTCTCAAGCAGCACCTGCTCAGCAGGTGATGCCCAATTTGCATTCTGCCAGGGCCACTCAGCTCCCGACCTCATTATAGCCTTGATTCAACCAGAGACAAAGAGCTCAATTCCAGAGGTGAGGTGAGACTGACTGCCCTTGATATCAAGACCGCATTTGACCAAGTGGAGCACAAATGAGCCCTAACAAAACTCAAATCAATGTGAATCAGGGAGAACACTCTGCCTGTTGGAGTGACACATGGCACATAGGAAGGTGGTTATGGTTTTTGGAGGTCAGTTATTTCAACTCCAGGACATTTCTGCAGGAGTTCCTCAAGGTTATGCTCTTGGCCCAACTATCTTCAGCTGTTTCAACAGTGGCCTTCCCTTCATCATAAGTTCAGAAGTGGACATGTCGGCTGGTGGTTGCATAATGATCAGCACAGTTCGCAACTCCTCAGATACTGAAGTAGTCTCCGTTCAAGTGTAACACGACCTAGACAATATCTAGGCTTGGGCTGAAAACCGGCAAGAAACATTCACACCACATAAATGCCAGGCCATGACCATCACCAATAATTGACAATCTACTCACCGCTTCTTGACATTCAATGGCATTACCATCACTGAATCCTCCACTGTCATCATTCTCAGGGTTATGATTAATCAGACAGTCAACTGGACTTACCATATACATACAGTGGTTACAAGAGCAGGTCAGAGGCTAGGAATACTGTGGTGACTCTTGACTCCCCAAAGCCTGTCCACATCTACCAGGCAAAAGTCAGGAGTGTGATGGAATACTCCCTTCTTGCCTGGCAAGTGCAGCTTCAACAATACTGAAGAAGCTTGACACTATCCAGGACAAAGCAGCCCACTTATTTGGCACCACATCCACAAATATCAATTCCTTCCACCCCCTACACTCTGTAGCAGCAGTGTGTACGGTCAATAGGATGCGCTGCAGAAATTTACCAAACTTTCTGAGACAGCAGCTTTCAAACCCACAAACACAAGGTCAAGGGTGGCAGATATACGGGAACCGCATCACCTGCAAATTCCCCTCCAAGCCACTCAGCATCCTGACTTGGAAATATATTGATGTTCCTTCACTGTTGCTGTGTCAAAGTGCTGGAATTCCCTCCCTAGCGTATTATGGTTCGACCTGCAGCACATGGACTGCAGCAGTTCAAAAAAGCAGCTCACCACCATCTTCTCAAGGGCAACAAGGGATGGGCAAGAAATGGTAATTGTCAATAACTCCAACAAGTAAATAAGAGAAAACATACATCATTAATGTATATAATGAAATGATATACAATTAACATTGATCGCATTTCTCCTTCCACTAACTTGCAGATAAAATTCATTTGAAGTCCCTACAGCTTCCTTAATCAAGCTTGTTTTTACCCTTTCAGGTTTTATCTTGAATCCTTATAGATCTAGAAGACAATAAGACATAGGAGCAGAAATTAGGCCTTTCAGCCCATCGAGTCTGCTCCACCATTCAATCCACCAAATATCTCAGGTGAGAAAGGCCAATGGGGTGAAGTGAAGCAGTAAAATTCATTTTGCATCACACATATTGGAAGGCAGCCAGCACCAGACATTGATTTACTTAAAAGGGCAGTGATAAGAGTGTAGTCAGAAATACAAACGATCTTTCTCTTTCTGAAGATTCATAGAGTCATAGACATGTACAGCACGGAAACAGACCCTTCGGTCCAACTTGTCTATGCTGACCGGATATCCCAACCTAATCTAGTCCCATTTGCCAACACTTGGTCCATATCCCTCCAAAACCTTCCTATTCATATACCCATCCACATGTATTTTAAATGTTGTATTTATACCAGCCTCCACCACTTTCTCTGGCAGCTCACTCCATACACACACTACCCTCTGCGTGAAAAAGTTGCTCCTTAGGTCTGTTTCGTAGCTTTCCCCTCTCATCCTAAACCTATGGCCTCGAGTCCTGGACTCTCCAACCCCAGGGAAAAGACTTTGTCTATTTTTCCGATCCATGCCCCTCATGATTTTATAAATCTCTATGAGGTCACCCCTCAGCCTTCGATGCTCCTGGGAAAACAACCCCAGCCTATTCAATATCTCTCTATAGCTCAAATTCTCCGACCCTGGCAACATCCTTGTAAATCTTTTCTGAATCCTTTTAAGTTTCACAACATCTTTCCGATAGGAAGGAGACCAGAATTGCACGCAATATTCCAACAGTGGCCTAACCAATGTCCTGTACAGCCACAGCATTCATCATAAGTTAAAAATTGAAACAGCACACCATGAAACTAAATCACTTTGTTGTCCATCATAGAACACATTTGTCACATACGTCTTGTTCTCTTCTTTTATCCCTGAGACTTCAGCAATATTATCATAAAGGACAAATGAGAGTTAAAGATTTATCAAGGGAAAGCATCTGTAAGATCACTTTGTGCCCATCATGAATTTACAGCATGATATCATTTTATCAATAGAAATGCTTGTCAAATAGTTGTAGTGTTTTAATCTGATCTAAAAGCCACTCCAACTGCAGTCTTTTAAAGATCATTTGAAATGGAAGTTGTATTAAAATACTGAAAATTTATCAATGTAAAATTTCTGTTCAAGCAAGGCATAAGAGACTGATTAGAAAATGACAGGGCAGACAATTCAACATCAGTAATGGCTAAACTTTTAACAGTTATAGAATGAGTTAAAATTAATACAATTAAGGACAGCTACTAAATAAAAGTCTAAAAATCACAAAACACCAGGCTATAGTCCAACAAGTTTATTGGAAGCACTAGCTTTCGGACCACTGCTCCTTCATCAGGTGGTTGTGGGGTATAAGATCGTAGGACTCAGAGTTTATAGAAAATGTTTTCAGTGTGAGGTAACTGAAATTGTATATTGAAAAAGACCTGGATTGTTTGTTAAGTCTATCATCTTTTAGAATGGGCATGTTGGTTTCAGTTCTTTCATATGTACAGCCCATATAATGCATTGAAGGTGTGAGGTGCCCTGTGTGAGGCTGATTCTAATCTAAAAAAAGGAACTTACAGAATCTTACATGGGTTCATGCAGGTTTTGAGCAAAATAAAATGTAATTCTGCAAGTACAAATTCACCCCACAAACTTATATGTGTTTGTGTATGCATGGGGTTGGGGGGTATGAGTGTCGGTGAAAGAGTGTGTGTATGTGCATGTGTGTGAGTGTGAGTGTAAAGGGGTATAAGTCTGTGAGAGGGTGTGTGGGTGAGTATGGGAGTGCACAAATGAGCGTATGAGAGAGAGCTTGTGTGTGAGAAAGGGTCTGCATGAGTGCATGGGTCTGTATGAATGTGTATGTCTGTGTGTGTGTGTCTGTCTGTGTGTATCTGTGTGTGTGTGTGTCTGTCTGTCTGTGTGTGTGCATAGTGCAATGGGGTCACTTATAGTGTGACGTGAACTCAACGTCCTGGTTGAGGCCATCCCCATGGGTACCAAACTTGGCTGTCAGCCTCTGCTTGGTCACTCTGCATTGCTACCTGTCCTAACCTCCACCTTGGAGGATAGTCATCCAAAGGTCCAAGGTCGAATATCCCGGAACGCTGAAGTGTTCTCTGACTGGGAGGGAACAATCCTGTCTGTTGATTGTTGTGTGGTGTCCATTCATCCATTGCCGTAGACTCTGTTCAGTCTCACCAATGTACCATGCCTCAGGGACGTTGACTCGGACCTTCGGGTGACCATCCTCCAAGGCGGATTTCGGGCTGGGCAATAACGCAAAGTGGCTGAGCAGAGGCTGATAGCCAGGTTCGATACCCATGGTGATGACCTCAACCAGGACCTTGGGTTCATGTCACACTACAAGTGACCACCATTGCACTATACACAGACAGATAGACATTGACTGCATTGGCGCTACCTCGTGCTCCCGCGAGGAGGTTGAGCAATTCATCAACTTCACCAACACATTCCACCCTGACCTTAAATTTAACTGGACCATCTCTGACACCTCCCTCCCCCTCCTGGACCTCTCCATCTCCATCAGTGACGACAGACTTGACACTGACA